>NC_092036.1:71467894-71767894 GCF_003086295.3 Arachis hypogaea
TGTGACACTGTCAAATCCAATGGTGTGAATCCTGAGACATACAAGCTCCTGTTATTCCCATTTTCATTAAGGGATAAGGCTGCACAATGGCTTGAAACTTTTCCCAAAGGAAGTATCACTAGTTGGGACGAATTGGTTACTAAATTTTTAGCCAAATTCTACCCACCCCAAAGGATCGTTAGGCTGAAAACTGAGGTGCAGACATTCACCCAATTAGATGCCGAATCCTTGTATGAAGCATGGGAGAGATACAAAGCTCTAATCAGAAAGTGTCCCCTAGAAATGTTCAATGAATGGGATGTGCTGCAGAATTTCTGTGAAGGCTTGACGTTGAAATCTCAAGAGGCATTAGATCACTCTGCTGGAGGTTCATTACAACTGATGAAAACTGCTGAAGAAGCCCAGAATCTTGTGGACATGGTGGCCAATAATCAATACTTCTTTGCTCTTCAAAGAACCCGCCAACCATCACAGAGAAAGGGGGTACTAGAACTGGAAGGAGTGGACTCCATTTTGGCTCAAAACAAGATGATGCAACAACAAATTCAACAACAGTTTGAACAAATGGCCAAAAGAATTGACAGCCTTCAAGTAGCAGCTGTGAACACAAGCCAACCATCAACTGTATGGGTGCAGAATGAAGAAAGCCAAGAAGAGCAACAACAGGAGCAAGTGCAATACATGCATAACCAAAATTCTGGACAGAATGAAGTTTATGGTGAGACCTACAACCCTTCCTGGAAGAACCACCCCAACCTTAGATCGGGAGATAACCATAACCTTAACCAACAGTCATGGCAAAGAAACACAACACAAAATATCCCAAGGAACAACCAGCAAAACAACAACCAAAATTCATTCAGAAAACCACAAAACACTTACCCCAACTCTAACCATTATCCAACCCATAACCAATCCATCAACTAAAATACCTATCATCAACCACCCACACCTCACAACCAACCACAAGCATCTCCAGAATCTCAAAGAATCACTAACCTGGAAACCTTGATGGACAAGCTGTGGAAACATCAAGAAATGACAGCCAAAAATCAAGAAGCCTCCATCAAGAACATGGAAAGACAAATAGGCCAGCTCTCTAAACAGTTTGCAACAGAGAGGCCATCAAGTTCCCTGCCAAGTGACACAATTCCAAATCCTAAGGAAGAGTGTAAGGCGATACAGTTAAGGAGTGGGAGAACATTGGGGAGCAACAATGACACTACAAAGAAACAGGTGGAGAGCAGCAAAAAGCCAATAGATGCAGAGGAAGCCAATGATCAAGATATGGTGCCAAACAAGAACACAGAGAACCCCAAAGGAGAAAAAGACCAGCCAATCAATACACATAAGGAAGAAGAAGAAGCAATTCAAGGACAACAGAAAAAGGAGAAGAACCTCACCCCTCCACTACCATATCCACAGAGATTCAACAAAGAAACCAAAGATCAACACTTCCGCAAATTCCTGGAAACTTTCAAGAAGCTGGAAATCAACATTCCCTTGGCTGAGGCATTGGAACAGATGCCCTTATATGCCAAATTGTTGAAGGAACTCATCAACAAGAAAAGAAGCTGGTTGGAGAAGGAGACTATACTCCTCACTGAAGAATGTAGCGCGGTACTTCAAAAAGGGATTCCACCAAAGCTCAAAGACCCAGGGAGTTTTGTAGTCGCCTGCACCATAGGCAAAATGACACTAGACAAGGCCCTCTGTGATCTTGGAGCCAGTATCAACCTGATGCCCTTATCTATAATGAGGAAGCTTGCTATAGAAGAACTCAAACCCACCAGGATGTCACTAGTCATGGCTGACAGATCAATCAAGACACCCAACGGAATTGTGGAAAATCTGCTAGTAAAGGTTGGGGAGTTTATTTTCCCTGCAGATTTTGTAATTTTGGACACTGAAGAGGAAGGAAATAATTCAATCATCTTGGGAAGACCATTTTTAGCGACCGCAAGAGCTATAATTGATGTGGAAAAAGGGAAAATGATCTTCAGAGTACACAATGAGCAAATGGTCATAAATGTCTTCAAGTCAATGCAGCACCCACCCGAACAAGAAGACTACCTAAGTGTGGTTGGTGCACGAAATTGCAATCACACTTTTGCAACTCCGCACAACTAACCAGCAAGTACACTGGGTCGTCCAAGTAATACCTTACGTGAGTAAGGGTCGATCCCACGGAGATTGTCGGCTTGAAGCAAGCTATGGTTATCTTGTAAATCTTAGTCAGGATATCAATAATTATCAGGGTTGATTGTGAAAAGTAAAAGAACATGAAATAAGTACTTGTTTTGCAGTAATGGAGAATAGGTTGAGGTTTTGGAGATGCTCCATCTTCTGAATCTCTGCTTTCCTACTGTCTTCTTCTTCAAGCACGCAAGGCTCCTTCCATGGCAAGCTGTATGCAAGGGTTTCACCGTTGTCAGTGGCTACCTCCCATCCTCTCAGTGGAAATGTTCAACGCACCCTGTCACGGCACGGCTATCCATCTGTCGGTTCTCAATCAGGCCGGAATAGAATCCAGTGATTCTTTTGCGTCTGTCACTAACGCCCCGCCCTCAGGAGTTTGAAGCTCGTCACAGTCATTCAATCATTGAATCCTACTCAGAATACCACAGACAAGGTTTAGACCTTCCGGATTCTCTTGAATGCCGCCATCAGTTCTAGCTTATACCACGAAGATTTTGATTAAAGAATCCAAGAGATATCTACTTAATCTAAGGTAGAACAGAGGTGGTTGTCTGGCACACGTTCATAGTTGAAAATGATGATGAGTGTCACGGATCATCACATTCATCCAGGTTAAGAACAAGTGATATCTTAGAATGGAAGCAAGCATGATTGAATGAAAAACAGTAGTAATTGCATTAATCCATCAAGACACAGCAGAGCTCCTCACCCCCAACCATGGGGTTTAGAGACTCATGCTGTAGGAAGTATACAAAGAAACGTGTAAAGTGTCATGAGGTACAGATACAATGTCAAAAGATTCTATTAATAGTAAGCTAGTAACCTAGGCTATACAGAAATGAGTAAATGACGTAAAAATCCACTTCTGGGTCCACTTAGTGTGTGCTTGGGCTGAGCATTGAAGCTTTCATGTGTAGAGACTTTTTCTGGAGTTAAACGCCAGCTTTCATGCCAGTTTGGGCGTTTAACTCCAAGTTTTATGCCAGTTCCAGCGTTAAACGCTGGAAATTCTGAGGCTGATTTGCCACGCCGGTTTGGGCCATCAAATCGCGGGCAAAGTATGGACTATTATACATTGCTGGAAAGCCCAGGATGTCTACTTTCCAACGCCGTTGAGAGCGCGCCAATTTGGCTTCTGTAGCTCCAGAAAATCCACTTTGAGTGCAGGGAGGTCAGAATCCAACAGCATCTGCAGTCCTTTTCAGTCTCTGAATCAGATTTTTGCTCAGGACCCTCAATTTCAACCAGAAAATACCTGAAATCACAGAAAAACACACAAACTCATAGTAAAGTCCATCAAAGTGAATTTTAACTAAAAACTAATAAAAATATACTAAAAACTAACTAAAATATACTAAAAACATACTAAAAACAATGCCAAAAAGCGTATAAATTATCCGCTCATCACAACACCAAACTTAAATTGTTGCTTGTCCCCAAGCAACTGAAAATCAAAGTAGGATAAAAAGAAGAGAATATACTATAGACTCCAAAATATCAAAGAAACTTAGCTCCAATTAGTTGAGCGGGACTAGTAGCTTTTTGCTTCCGAAGAGTTTTGGCATCTCACTTTATCCTTTGAAGTTCAGAATGATTGGCATCTATAGGAACTCAGAACTCAGATAGTGTTATTGATTCTCCTAGTTAAGTATAATGATTCTTGAACATAGCTTGTGTATGAGTCTTGGCTGTGGCCCAAAGCACTCTGTTTTCCAGTATTACCACCGGATACATACATGCCACAGACACATACTTGGGTGAACCTTTTCAGATTGTGACCCAGCTTTGCTAGAGTCCCCAATTAGAGGTGTCCAGGGTTCTTAAACACACTCTTTTTGCCTTGGATCACAACTTTATTTCTTTCTTTTTCTTTCTTTTTCTTTTTCTTTTTCTTTTTCTCTTTTTTTTCGAATTTTTTTTTGTATTCACTGCTTTTTTCTTTCTTCAAGAATCAATCTGATGATTTTTCAGATCCTCAATAACAGTTCTCTTTTTCCTCATTCTTTCCAGAGCCAACAATTTTAACATTCTCAAAACAACAAATTCAAAAGACATATGCACTGTTCAAGCATTCATTCAGAAAACAAAAAGTATTGTCACCACATCAAACTAATTCAACTAGTTTCAAGGATAAATTCGAAATCCTGTACTTCTTGTTCTTTTGTGATTAAAGCATTTTTCATTTAAGAGAGGTGATGGATTCATAGGACATTCATAGCTTTAAGACATGAATTTTAAATTTTTATTAATTATGAATTAAGAACAAGACTCAAAAATAGATATAAGATGATACTAAAAAATAGAAAACAAAAAAACAAAAAATTTAAATAGGCTCCTAATGATAGAGGTTTTCACAGAGTTAGGACTCAACAACCTTGATTTTGAGAAGTGGATGCTCCCTCAAATTGAGGGGAGAATTTCTGGCGTTTCAGCTCTTAGAGTTCACGCCCCTGCTTCTCTTGTTCCTTCAGCAATTTGCAAAGCATGCAGTTCTGATTCTGCTGTTCTTCCTTAAGTTGCTCCATAGTCTCTTGCAACTTGGTGATAGATGCTTCTAGGCTGGCCTAGTAGCCAATTTCAGGAAATTCAGGGAGGAACTCCTGCGCCCTCCTTTTGATAGAGTTGTCTTGCATTTGTCCTTCCATTGACTTCTTGGTGATTGGATGTTCAATGGGTATGAATTCATCTACTCCCATCTTTACCCCAGCCTCTTTACAGAGCAAGGAGATCAAGCTTGGGTAAGCCAATTTGGCTTCAGTGGAATTCTTATTTTCAATTGTGTAGATATCACAAGCAATCACATGATGAACCTCCACTTCTTTCCCAAGCATAATGCAATGAATCATCACTGCTCTCTTGATAGTGACCTCGGAACGGTTGCTAGTGGGCAGTATGGAACGCCCAATAAAGTCTAGCCAACCTCTTGCAATTGGTTTGAGGTCTCCCCTCTTGAGTTGGTTTGGGACACCCTTTGAATTGGTTATCCACTTAGTTCCAGGGAGGCATATGTCCTCTAGAACTTGATCCAACCCTTTATCTGCTCTCACCATTCTCCTATTAAAGGATTCAGGATCATCCTGCAGTTGAGGCAAATTGAAGATTTCTCTTATTTTGTCCAGATGGAAGTACATAACTTTCCCTCTGACCATGGTTCTATAAGTATGGTAAGCAGTTCCAGTCATTCTTTGCTTATCTGTTAGCCACAGATTTGAGTAGAATTCCTGAACCATATTTCTTCCAACCTTTATCTCAGGATTGGTTAGAACTTCCCATCCTCTGTTTCGAATTTGCTCTTGGATCCCCGGATATTCATCTTCTTTCAGATCAAATTTAACTTCCGGGATCACTGACCTCAGACCCATTATTTTGTGATAATGGTCTTCATGTTCTTTGGTTAAGAACTTCTCTTGATTCCAAAGATTCTTTGGATTATTCTCTTTCTTTCCTCTTAAATTGGTTTGTTTTCCCTTAGGAGCCATGATCTTGATGGATCTTGGCTTAGTGATCACGGAAAAGCACACCAAACTTAGAGGTTTGCTTGTCCTCAAGCAAAAGAAAGGAAAGAAGAGAGAGAGGAGGAGAGCAAATTCGAATGGTGTGGGGGAATGAGGAGGCCGAACGTGTTTTTATAAGGGGGGGAGGAGATTTCGAAAAAAATATTGAAAGGAGATTTGAGAAGATATGGAGAGAATTTGAGAGAAGGGTGAGTTTTTGAAGAAGATTTAGGATTGATTTGAGAGAGATTTGAAGAATGATTTTGATTTTTAAAGATTTGAAAGTGAATGATGAAAGGTTGAGATGTGTTTATGTAGAAAAGTGTGGGTAAGAAAAGGAAAGTTTGAAAAAATTTTGATCGGAAAGCAAAATCTTGGTCCCCCACCTTTCTGGCGTTAAACGCCCAGAATGGCATCCATTCTGGCGTTTAACGCCCATTTGCTGGCCAATGTGGGCGTTTAACGCCCAGCCAGGTGCCCTGGCTGGCGTTAAACGCCAGAATTCCCTTTATCACTGGGCGTTTTGCTAAACGCCCAGGATGCTGCACACCTGGCGTTAAACGCCCAGAATGGTGTCCATTCTGACGTTTAACGCCCAAAATGGCACCCTTACTGGCGTTAAACGCCCATAATGGTACCCATTCTGGCGTTTAACGCCCAAAATGCCCCTTACTGGCGTTTTTTTGCCAGTAAGCTCTTTTTCTCTGCTTTTTGCGCTGAATCCTTCTGTAATTCTGTGAATTCCTTCAATTTTGATAATTGCCTCTGTAGAAATAAAACATATAACCTGCTAATGACTGGGTTGCCTCCCAGCAAGCGCTTCTTTATTGTCTTTAGCTGGACCTTTACTGAGGATCATTCCAGCCTCAGTTTTGAGGATTCCTGCTCAAAATTGCTTTCAAGATAATGCTTGATTCTCTGTCCATTAACTATGAACTTTTTGTCAGAATCAATATCCTGAAGCTCAACATATCCATATGGTGATACTCCTGTAATCACATACGGACCCCTCCATCGGGATTTAAGTTTTCCTGGAAACAATCTGAGCCTAGAGTTGAAGAGCAGAACTCTTTGTCCTGGCTCAAAGACTCTGGATGACAACTTCTTGTCATGCCACTTCTTTGCCTTTTCCTTATAAATTTTTGCATTTTCAAAGGCATTGAGTCTGAATTCCTCTAGCTCATTTAGCTGAAGCAATCTTTTTTCACCAGCTAATTGAGCATCCATGTTTAGGAACCTGGTTGCCCAGTAGGCTTTATGTTCCAGTTCCACGGGCAGATGACAGGCCTTCCCATACACCAGTTGGTATGGAGAGGTTCCTATTGGAGTCTTGAATGCTGTTCTGTATGCCCACAGAGCATCATCCAAACTCTTTGCCCAATCCTTTCTTCGGGCTATCACAGTCCGTTCTAGGATTCTTTTTAGCTCTCTGTTAGAGACTTCAGCTTGCCCATTTGTCTGTGGATGATACGGAGTTGCCACTTTGTGGCTAATTCCATATCTGACCATAGCAGAGTATAGCTGTCTATTGCAGAAATGAGTGCCCCCGTCACTGATTAGTACTATGGGAACACCAAACCTGCTGAAGATGTGTTTCTGGAGGAATTTCAGCACGGTCTTGGTATCATTAGTGGGTGTAGCAATTGCTTCTACCCACTTAGATACATAGTCCACTGCTACCAGAATGTAAGTGTTTGAGTATGATGGTGGGAATGGACCCATGAAGTCAATTCCCCAAACATCAAACAATTCTATCTCTAATATCCCTTGTTGAGGCATGGCATATCCATGAGGCAAGTTTCCAGCTCTTTGGCAACTGTCACATTTACGCACAAACTCTCGGGCATCTTTATAGAGAGTAGGCCAGTAGAAGCCACATTGGAGGACTTTAGTGGCTGTTCGCTCACTTCCAAAATGTCCTCCATACTGTGATCCATGGCAGTGCCATAGGATCCTCTGTGCTTCTTCTCTGGGTACACATCTGCAGATCATTCCGTCTGCACATCTCTTAAAGAGATATGGCTCATCCCATAGGTAGTACTTGGCAGCTGAAATTAATTTCTTTCTTTGCACTCTGCTGTACTCCTGGGGTATGAACCTCACAGCTTTATAGTTTGCAATATCTGCAAACCATGGAGCTTCCTGAATGGCAAAGAGTTGCTCATCTGGGAAAGTCTCAGAAATCTCAGTAGAAGGGAGGGACGCCCCAGCTACTGGTTCTATTCGGGACAGATGATCAGCTACCTGGTTCTCTGTCCCTTTTCTGTCTCTTATTTCTATATCAAACTCTTGCAGAAGCAACACCCATCTTATTAGCCTGGGTTTTGAATCTTGCTTTGTGAGTAAGTATTTAAGAGCAGCATGGTCAGTGTACACAACCACTTTGGATCCCACTAGATAGGATCTAAACTTGTCAATGGCATAGACCACTGCAAGTAACTCTTTTTCTGTGGTTGTGTAATTCTTCTGTGCATCATTTAGAACACGGTTGGCATAATAAATGACGTGCAGAAGCTTGTTATGCCTCTGTCCCAACACTGCACCAATGGCATGGTCACTGGCATCACACATTAGTTCAAATGGCAATGTCCAATCTGGTGTAGAGATGACTGGTGCTGTGACCAGCTTAGCTTTCAGGGTCTCAAATGCCTGCAGACACTGTGTGTCAAACATAAATGGTGTGTCAGCAGCTAGCAGGTTACTCAAAGGTTTTGCAATTTTTGAAAAATCCTTTATAAACCTTCTGTAGAATCCTGCATGCCCCAGAAAGCTTCTGATTGCCTTAACATTGGCAGGTGGTGGTAATTTTTCAATTACCTCTACCTTTGCCTTATCCACCTCTATTCCCCTGCTTGAAATTTTGTGTCCAAGGACAATTCCTTCAGTCACCATAAAGTGACATTTCTCCCAGTTTAAAACCAGGTTAATCTCTTGGCACCTTTTCAGAACAAGTGCTAGGTGATTAAGACAGGAGCTGAATGAGTCTCCATATACTGAGAAGTCATCCATGAAGACTTCCAGGAGTTTCTCCACCATATCAGAGAAGATAGATAACATGCATCTCTGAAAGGTTGTAGGAGCATTACACAGACCAAAAGGCATCCTCCTGTAGGCAAACACGCCAGAAGGGCAAGTGAATGCTGTTTTCTCTTGGTCCTGAGGATCTACTGCAATTTGGTTGTAACTTGAATAGCCATCCAAAAAGCAGTAATAATCATGACCAGCTAGTCTTTCTAGCATTTGGTTTATGAATGGTAAAGGAAAATGATCCTTTCTGGTGGCTGTATTGAGCCTTATGTAGTCAATACACATACGCCACCCTGTGACTGTTCTTGTAGGAACCAGTTCATTTTTTTCATTATGAACTACTGTCATGCCTCCCTTCTTGGGGACAACTTGTACAGGGCTCACCCAGGGGCTATCAGAAATAGGATAAATAATCCCAGCCTCTAGTAATTTAGTGACCTCTTTCTGCACCACTTCCTTCATGGCTGGATTTAGCCTCCTCTGTGGTTGGACCACTGGTTTGGCATTATCCTCCAACAGGATCTTGTGCATGCATCTAGCTGGGCTAATGCCCTTAAGATCACTTATGGACCACCCAAGAGCTGTCTTGTGTGTCCTTAGCACTTGAATCAGTGCTTCCTCTTCCCGTGGATTAAAAGCAGAGCTTATAATCACTGGAAAAGTGTCACTCTCTCCCAGAAATGCATACTTCAGGGATGGTGGTAGTGGTTTGAGTTCAGGTTTGGGAGGCTTATCCTCCTCCTGAGGAATTTTCGAAAATTCCTTTGTTTCCTCTGGTTCTTCTTGATCAGGTTGAGCATCCTTGAAGATGTCCTCAAGCTCTGATTCTAGGCTTTCAGTCATATTGATCTCTTCTACCAGAGAGTCAATAATGTCAGCACCCATGCAGTCATTTGGTGTGTCTGGATGCTGCATAGCTTTTACAGCATTCAACTTGAACTCATCCTCATTGACTCTCAGGGTTACTTCCCCTTTTTGTACATCAATAAGAGTTCGTCCAGTTGCTAGGAAAGGTCTTCCTAGAATGAGAGTTGCACTCTTGTGCTCCTCCATTTCCAGTACCACAAAGTCAGTTGGAAAGGCGAATGGCCCAACCTTGACAATCATGTCCTCTATTATGCCTGATGGGTGTTTAATGGAGCCATCAGCAAGTTGGAGGCATATCCGGGTTGGTTTGACTTCTTCAGTCAACCCAAGCTTTCTGATAGTGGATGCAGGTATTAGATTGATACTTGCTCCAAGGTCACACAGGGCTGTCTTGGTGCAAGCACCTTCTAATGTGCATGGTATCATAAAGCTTCCTGGATCTTGAAGCTTTTCTGGTAAGCTTTTTAGAATGACTGCACTGCATTCTTCAGTGAGAAATACTTTTTCAGTTTCTCTCCAATCTTTCTTATGACTTAAGATCTCTTTCATGAACTTATCATAAGAAGGTATTTGCTCAAGTGCCTCTGCAAACGGAATCTTTATTTCAAGAGTCCTTAGATAGTCTGCAAAGCGGGCAAATTGCTTATCCTGTTTCGCTTGGCGGAGTTTCTGAGGATAAGACATCTTGGCTTTATATTCTTCAACCTTAGATGCTGCAGGTTTATTCCTTACAGAAGTGGTTGAAGAAGCCGTTTTAGAGGGATTACTGTCAGCACTCTCAGGAGTCTGATCCTCCCTTGGCGTCTGAACGCCAGGATTGGGTGAAGATTGGGTGTTTAACGCCAACTTCTCTCCCTTCTCTGGCGTTTGAACGCCAGAACTGGGCAGGGAATGGGCGTTTAACGCCAGCTTTCCCCCCTTTTCTGGCGTTTGAACGCCAAAAGGGTTCCTCTTTGGGCTCTTACTGTCCTCAGAGGGATTTTGAACAGTGGTTTGGTTATCCTCTGTCAATTGTTCCTTATTTGGCTTTTTGCTACTTTGAGCAGTGTTATTCAATGTCTTCCCACTCCTCAGTTGAACTGCTTGACATTCTTCTGTTATCTGTTTAGATATCTGTTGTTTTGCTTGATTCAACTGCAGTTCTATATTCTTGTTAGCAACTTTAGTTTCATGGAGCATCTCTTTAAATTCTGCTAACTGTTCTGTCATCAGGAGCAATTGTTGATTAAGCTCAATCATCTGTTCTTGAGGATTGGGATCAGTGGCTACTGCCATGACTTCCTCTTTTGGGGAGAACTCATTGCTAGAGTACAAATATTGATTTCTAGAAACAGTGTCTATAAGCGCTTGAGCCTCCTCAATCGTCTTCCTCATGTGTATAGATCCACCAGCTGAGTGGTCTAAAGACATCTGAGCGTTTTCTGTAAGCCCATAGTAGAAGATGTCTAACTGTACCCATTCTGAAAACATTTCAGAGGGGCATTTTCTTAGCATACCTCTATACCTCTCCCAGGCATTATAAAGGGATTCATTATCCTCTTGTTTAAAGCCTTGGATGTCCAGCCTTAACTGTGTCATCCTCTTTGGAGGGTAAAAGTGATTCAGGAATTTGTCTGATAACTGTTTCCATGTGTTTATGCTTGCTGTAGGTTGGTTATTCAACCACCTCTTAGCTTGATCTTTTACAGCAAATGGAAACAGTAATAGTCTGTAGACATCCTGATCCACCTCTTTATCACGTACTGTGTCAGCAATTTATAAGAACTGTGCCAGAAACTCAGTAGGCTCTTCCTGAGGAAGACCGGAATACTGGCAATTTTGCTGCACTATGATAATGAGTTGAGGGTTTAGCTCAAAGCTGCTTGCTTTGATGGGAGGTGTACAGATACTACTCCCATATGCAGCTGCAATGGGGTTAGCATATGACCCCAGAGTCCTTCTGGACTGATCAATCCCACTTAGGTCCATAATGGATAAAGGGAAATGATATGGATTGCAAATAGATAAAAATATATATTTTTTTTGAATTAACCGAAAAATAAAATAAAAACAAAAGGAAAATAAAATAAAAATTCGAAAATTAAAAGAAAATAAGATCAAAGCAAATTGAAAACTGAATCAATTAGTTAATTAAAAAGATTTTGAGATTAGCAATTAGAAAGATATGATTGAAAAAATTTTTATGAAAAAGATTTGATTTTTGAAATGAGGAAAGAGAAAAACAACAAAATGACACCAAACTTAAAATTTTTAGAAAATCAAACACAAATTTTCGAAAATTTTAAAGGAAAAACACAAAGAGGACACCAAACTTAGAATTTTTACGGATCAAAAAGGGGCTAAAGACATGCAAATTAAAAAATTAGAAGAAAAAACAAAAGCATGCAATTGACACCAAACTTAAAATATGAAACTAGACTCAACTAAAAGACTCTAAACCGACGAAAACAAAACAGTCCTAATCTAAGCAACAAGATAAGCCGTCAGTTGTCCAAACTCGAACAATCCCCGGCAACGGCGCCAAAAACTTGGTGCACGAAATTGCAATCACACTTTTGCAACTCCGCACAACTAACCAGCAAGTGCACTGGGTCGTCCAAGTAATACCTTACGTGAGTAAGGGTCGATCCCACGGAGATTGTCGGCTTGAAGCAAGCTATGGTTATCTTGTAAATCTTAGTCAGGATATCAATAATTATCAGGGTTGATTGTGAAAAGTAAAAGAACATGAAATAAGTACTTGTTTTGCAGTAATGGAGAATAGGTTGAGGTTTTGGAGATGCTCCATCTTCTGAATCTCTGCTTTCCTACTGTCTTCTTCTTCAAGCACGCAAGGCTCCTTCCATGGCAAGCTGTATGCAAGGGTTTCACCGTTGTCAGTGGCTACCTCCCATCCTCTCAGTGGAAATGTTCAACGCACCCTGTCACGGCACGGCTATCCATCTGTCGGTTCTCAATCAGGCCGGAATAGAATCCAGTGATTCTTTTGTGTCTGTCACTAACGCCCCGCCCTCAGGAGTTTGAAGCTCGTCACAGTCATTCAATCATTGAATCCTACTCAGAATACCACAGACAAGGTTTAGACCTTCCGGATTCTCTTGAATGCCGCCATCAGTTCTAGCTTATACCACGAAGATTTTGATTAAAGAATCCAAGAGATATCTACTTAATCTAAGGTAGAACAGAGGTGGTTGTCTGGCACACGTTCATAGTTGAAAATGATGATGAGTGTCACGGATCATCACATTCATCCAGGTTAAGAACAAGTGATATCTTAGAATGGAAGCAAGCATGATTGAATGAAAAACAGTAGTAATTGCATTAATCCATCAAGACACAGCAGAGCTCCTCACCCCCAACCATGGGGTTTAGAGACTCATGCTGTAGGAAGTATACAAAGAAACGTGTAAAGTGTCATGAGGTACAGATACAATGTCAAAAGATTCTATTAATAGTAAGCTAGTAACCTAGGCTATACAGAAATGAGTAAATGACGTAAAAATCCACTTCTGGGTCCACTTAGTGTGTGCTTGGGCTGAGCATTGAAGCTTTCATGTGTAGAGACTTTTTCTGGAGTTAAACGCCAGCTTTCATGCCAGTTTGGGCGTTTAACTCCAAGTTTTATGCCAGTTCCAGCGTTAAACGCTGGAAATTCTGAGGCTGATTTGCCACGCCGGTTTGGGCCATCAAATCTCGGGCAAAGTATGGACTATTAAACATTGCTGGAAAGCCCAGGATGTCTACTTTCCAACGCCGTTGAGAGCGCGCCAATTGGGCTTCTGTAGCTCCAGAAAATCCACTTTGAGTGCAGGGAGGTCAGAATCCAACAGCATCTGCAGTCCTTTTCAGTCTCTGAATCAGATTTTTGCTCAGGACCCTCAATTTCAACCAGAAAATACCTGAAATCACAGAAAAACACACAAACTCATAGTAAAGTCCAGCAAAGTGAATTTTAACTAAAAACTAATAAAAATATACTAAAAACTAACTAAAATATACTAAAAACAATGCCAAAAAGCGTATAAATTATCCGCTCATCACAACACCAAACTTAAATTGTTGCTTGTCCCCAAGCAACTGAAAATCAAAGTAGGATAAAAAGAAGAGAATATACTATAGACTCCAAAATATCAAAGAAACGTAGCTCCAATTAGATGAGCGGGACTAGTAGCTTTTTGCTTCCGAACAGTTTTGGCATCTCACTTTATCCTTTGAAGTTCAGAATGATTGGCATCTATAGGAACTCAGAACTCAGATAGTGTTATTGATTCTCCTAGTTAAGTATAATGATTCTTGAACATAGCTTGTGTATGAGTCTTGGCTGTGGCCCAAAGCACTCTGTTTTCCAGTATTACCACCGGATACATACATGCCACAGACACATACTTGGGTGAACCTTTTCAGATTGTGACCCAGCTTTGCTAGAGTCCCCAATTAGAGGTGTCCAGGGTTCTTAAACACACTCTTTTTGCCTTGGATCACAACTTTATTTCTTTCTTTTTCTTTCTTTTTCTTTTTCTTTTTCTTTTTCTCTTTTTTTTTCGATTTTTTTTTTTGTATTCACTGCTTTTTTCTTGCTTCAAGAATCAATCTGATGATTTTTCAGATCCTCAATAACAGTTCTCTTTTTCCTCATTCTTTCCAGAGCCAACAATTTTAACATTCTCAAAACAACAAATTCAAAAGACATATGCACTGGTCAAGCATTCATTCAGAAAACAAAAAGTATTGTCACCACATCAAACTAATTCAACTAGTTTCAAGGATAAATTCGAAATCCTGTACTTCTTGTTCTTTTGTGATTAAAGCATTTTTCATTTAAGAGAGGTGATGGATTCATAGGACATTCATAGCTTTAAGACATGAATTTTAAATTTTTATTAATTATGAATTAAGAACAAGACTCAAAAATAGATATAAGATGATACTAAAAAATAGAAAACAAAAAAACAAAAAATTTAAATAGGCTCCTAATGATAGAGGTTTTCACAGAGTTAGGACTCAACAACCTTGATTTTGAGAAGTGGATGCTCCCTCAAATTGAGGGGAGAATTTCTGGCGTTTCAGCTCTTACAGTTCACGCCCCTGCTTCTCTTGTTCCTTCAGCAATTTGCAAAGCATGCAGTTCTGATTCTGCTGTTCTTCCTTAAGTTGCTCCATAGTCTCTTGCAACTTGGTGATAGATGCTTCTAGGCTGGCCCAGTAGCCAATTTCAGGAAATTCAGGGAGGAACTCCTGCGCCCTCCTTTTGATAGAGTTGTCTTGCATTTGTCCTTCCATTGACTTCTTGGTGATTGGATGTTCAATGGGTATGAATTCATCTACTCCCATCTTTACCCCAGCCTCTTTACAGAGCAAGGAGATCAAGCTTGGGTAAGCCAATTTGGCTTCAGTGGAATTCTTATTTTCAATTGTGTAGATATCACAAGCAATCACATGATGAACCTCCACTTCTTTCCCAAGCATAATGCAATGAATCATCACTGCTCTCTTGATAGTGACCTCAGAACGGTTGCTAGTGGGCAGTATGGAACGCCCAATAAAGTCTAGCCAACCTCTTGCAATTGGTTTGAGGTCTCCCCTCTTGAGTTGGTTTGGAACACCCTTTGAATTGGTTATACACTTAGTCCAGGGAGGCATATGTCCTCTAGAACTTGATCCAACCCTTTATCTGCTCTCACCATTCTCCTATTAAAGGATTCAGGATCATCCTGCAGTTGAGGCAATTTGAAGATTTCTCTTATTTTGTCCAGATGGAAGTACATAACTTTCCCTCTGACCATGGTTCTATAAGTATGGTAAGCAGTTCCAGTCATTCTTTGCTTATCTGTTAGCCACAGATTTGAGTAGAATTCCTGAACCATATTTCTTCCAACCTTTATCTCAGGATTGGTTAGAACTTCCCATCCTCTGTTTCGAATTTGCTCTTGGATCCCCGGATATTCATCTTCTTTCAGATCAAATTTAACTTCCGGGATCACTGACCTCAGACCCATTATTTTGTGATAATGGTCTTCATGTTCTTTGGTTAAGAACTTCTCTTGATTCCAAAGATTCTTTGGATTATTCTCTTTCTTTCCTCTTAAATTGGTTTGTTTTCCCTTAGGAGCCATGATCTTGATGGATCTTGGCTTAGTGATCACGGAAAAGCACACCAAACTTAGAGGTTTGCTTGTCCTCAAGCAAAAGAAAGGAAAGAAGAGAGAGAGGAGGAGAGCAAATTCGAATGGTGTGGGGGAATGAGGAGGCCGAACGTGTTTTTATAAGGGGGGGAGGAGATTTCGAAAAAAAATTGAAAGGAGATTTGAGAAGATATGGAGAGAATTTGAGAGAAGGGTGAGTTTTTGAATAAGATTTAGGATTGATTTGAGAGAGATTTGAAGAATGATTTTGATTTTTAAAGATTTGAATGTGAATGATGAAAGGTTGAGATGTGTTTATGTAGAAAAGTGTGGGTAAGAAAAGGAAAGTTTGAAAAAAATTTGATCGGAAAGCAAAATCTTGGTCCCCCACCTTTCTGGCGTTAAACGCCCAGAATGGCATCCATTCTGGCGTTTAACGCCCATTTGCTGGCCAATGTGGGCGTTTAACGCCCAGCCAGGTGCCCTGGCTGGCGTTAAACGCCAGAATTCCCTTTATCACTGGGCGTTTTGCTAAACGCCCAGGATGCTGCACACCTGGCGTTAAACGCCCAGAATGGTGCCCATTCTGACTTTTAACGCCCAAAATGGCACCCTTACTGGCGTTAAACGCCCATAATGGTACCCATTCTGGCGTTTAACGCCCAAAATGCCCCTTACTGGCGTTTTTTTGCCAGTAAGCTCTTTTTCTCTGCTTTTTGCGCTGAATCCTTCTGTAATTCTGTGAATTCCTTCAATTTTGATAATTGCCTCTGTAGAAATAAAACATATAACCTGCTAATGACTGGGTTGCCTCCCAGCAAGCGCTTCTTTATTGACTTTAGCTGGACCTTTACTGAGGATCATTCCAGCCTCAGTTTTGAGGATTCCTGCTCAAAATTGCTTTCAAGATAATGCTTGATTCTCTGTCCATTAACTATGAACTTTTTGTCAGAATCAATATCCTGAAGCTCAACATATCCATATGGTGATACTCCTGTAATCACATACGGACCCCTCCATCGGGATTTAAGTTTTCCTGGAAACAATCTGAGCCTAGAGTTGAAGAGCAGAACTCTTTGTCCTGGCTCAAAGACTCTGGATGACAACTTCTTGTCATGCCACTTCTTTGCCTTTTCCTTATAAATTTTTGCATTTTCAAAGGCATTGAGTCTGAATTCCTCTAAAAATAGTAAAGTCCAGCAAAGTGAATTTTAACTAAAAACTAATAAAAATATACTAAAACCTAACTAAAATATACTAAAAACATACTAAAAACAATGCCAAAAAGCGTATAAATTATCCGCTCATCAGTGGACATGATAGAAAACTTGGTAGAAGAAGTGTTGGAAGCCAACCAGCATGAACAAGAAGAGGAAAGTGGTCAAGAGACAATCAAGGAACAGGCAGCTGAGATCTCTACTGACCAAAAGGCAAAACCAGACAAGAAAGAAGAAGTACAAAAATAAGAACTGAAGCCATTACCCACCCATCTCAAATATGCATTCCTTGGCACATCAGAGAGTTTTCCTGTGATCATCAATTCATCCCTAACAAAAAGAGAAGAAGAAGAACTTATTGATGTACTCAAGGCCCACAAGGATGCACTAGGATGGACCATTGAAGATCTGAAAGGCATTAGCCCAGCAGTGTGTATGCATAAAATCCTCTTGGAGGACAACTCCAAACCAGTGATTCAACCCCAGAGAAGGTTAAATCCCACTATGAAAGAAGTCATCCAAAAGGAAGTGGTGAAGTTGTGGAATGCAGGGATAATTTATCCCATCTCTGACAGCCCATGGATAAGTCCAGTCCAAGTAGTACCAAAGAAGGGTGGTATGACGATCGTCGTTAATGAGAAGAATGAACTTATTCCCACAAGAACTGTAACAGGATGGAGGATGTGCATTGACTACAGGAGGCTAAATGATGCCACCCATAAAGACCATTTCCCTCTTCCCTTTATTGATCAGATGCTTGAAAGATTAGCTGGCCATGCTTACTATTGCTTCCTTGACGGCTACTCCGGATATAATCAGATAGTGGTGGATCCAAAAGACCAGGAAAAGACCTCTTTTACATGCCCATTTGGAGTTTTTGCCTATAGAAGAATGCCATTCGGGTTATGCAATGCCCCAGCCACTTTTCAAAGGTGTATGCTTGCTATTTTTTCAGATATGGTCGAAAAGTTCTTAGAAGTCTTCATGGACGACTTTTCTGTTTTTGGTGATAATTTCAATGAATGCTTGCAACATCTAACTCTTGTCTTGAAACGATGCCAATAAACTAATTTGGTTTTGAACTGGGAAAAGTGCCATTTCATGGTACGAGAGGGGATTGTTCTTGGTCACAAAGTTTCAAGAAAAGGGATAGAAGTTGATAAGGCAAAAGTAGAAATCATAGAAAAGCTTCCCCCACCAACCAATGTGAAATCTGTTAGAAGTTTCTTGGGGCATGCAGGATTTTATAGAAGGTTTATCAAGGATTTTTCTAAAATAGCTAAACCTTTGAGTAATCTGCTTATGATTGATGCTCCTTTTGTCTTTGATGAAAATTTCCAGTATTTCTTTGAAACTTTAAAAAACAGACTCACAACAGCACCAATTATCACACCCCCAGATTGGGAACTACCTTTTGAACTCATGTGTGATGCAAGTAACATTGCAATTGGTGCTGTGCTTGGACAAAAGAAGGGAAACTTGCATCATGTTATATATTATGCAAGTAAAGTATTGAATGAGGCCCAAAAAAATTACACCACTACAGAAAAGGAATTGTTAGCTGTAGTGTATGCATTTGATAAGTTTAGATCATACTTGATAGGATCCAAAATCGTGGTTTATACTGATCATGCTGCCATTAAGTATTTAATGTCAAAACAGGATGCTAAACCAAGACTTATCAGGTGGATATTACTCTTACAAGAATTTGATATTGAAATAAAGGACAGGAAGGGCACTGAAAATAAAGTTGCTGATCACTTATCAAGATTACCACAAGAAACAATTCAAGAAGCCTCACAGCCAGTGAATGAAAAATTCCCAGACGAACATCTGCTACAGATTCAACAAACACCTTGGTTTGCTGACATAGCAAACTACAAAGTAGGAAAGAAGATACCTCAAGAATTATCTAAGCAACAAGTGAAGAAGTTAATCAGTGAAGCAAGGAAGTTCTTGTGGGATGAACCGTTCCTGTTCAAGAGATGTTCTGAAGGAATAATTAGGCGATGTGTTCCTGAGAGTGAAACAAGAAATATACTATGGCATTGTCATGGCTCAGCCTATGGTGGACATTTTGGTCCAGAAAGAACAGCTGCAAAGATATTACGGAGTGGGTTCTATTGGCCAACTATCTTCAAAGATGCTAGAGAATTTGTCCACCAATGCAACGAATGCTAGAGAACAGGAGGCTTGACGAGAAGGAATGAGATGCCTCAAAACTTCATTTTGGAAGTGGAATTATTTGATTTATGGGGAATTGATTTCATAGGACCTTTCCCCCCTTCCTATTCTTTCAGATATATTTTGGTGGCAGTAGAATACGTCTCAAAGTGGGTGGAAGCTATAGCCACAACCACATGTGATGCACAGATTGTCCTTCAATTCCTTAAGAAGCACATTTTCACTAGATATGGAGTTCCCAAGGGTCTTGTGAGTGACGGTGGTAGCCATTTTTGCAACAAATAGATGGAGAAGCTCCTCCATAAATATGGAGTGATTCATAAAGTAGCCACGCCATATCACCCCCAGACCAATGGACAGGCTGAATTAGCAAATCGGGAACTGAAGAAGATTTTAGAAAAGACAGTAGGAAGTTCAAGAAAAGATTGGGCTCGGAAGCTAGAGGATGCACTCTGGGCATACAGGAAGTTCAAAACTCCCATTGGGAAGTCACCGTTTCAACTACTATATGGCAAATCATGTCACCTACCTGTGGAGCTTGAACACAAAGCTTTTTGGGCTACTAAACTCCTAAACCTTGACTCTGAAGCAGCAGGTGAGAAAAGGTTGTTGCAGTTAAATGAGCTGGATGAATTTAGATTAGAAGCATATGAAAGTGCCAAGATATACAAGGAAAAAGCCAAGAGGTGGCATGACAAGAAGGTCATGAAGAAAGAATTCAAACCTGGGCAGCAAGTACTTTTGTACAACTCCAGGCTCAAGATATTTCCT
This sequence comes from Arachis hypogaea, assembly GCF_003086295.3. NCBI lineage: Eukaryota > Viridiplantae > Streptophyta > Magnoliopsida > Fabales > Fabaceae > Arachis > Arachis hypogaea. The sequence goes on from NC_092036.1 coordinate 71,487,776, forward strand.
GGCAAACTTAAATCCAAATGGATTGGTCCATATCTGGTAACCAAGGTTTTCCCTTATGGGAGTATTGAACTGCTGGATGAAGCAACAAAGAGTCAATTCACAGCAAATGGTCACAGAGCAAAGCTATACTTAGGAGGACATTGGGACAAAGAAAAGGAGGTTCAGAGCTTACAACGTCCCTGAAGAAAAAATTGAAGAATGTCAAGCTAGTGACATTAAAAGAGCGCTTGTTGGGAGGCAACCCAACCTGAGGTAGTTTTCTTTCCTAACTATTTCAATAAAAAGGTTGAGTAGTTTTATATGTATTGCAAGGAGCTAAGTTTGGTGTTGCACACCAAAACAATTTAAATGAGATTGAAAGATTTTAAGTTTGGTGTCCCACCAAAAATCTCATTTAAAAGCACATTCTAACTCCCCGCATAAAGATTTGCTAGCTCCAAGCAATCAGATAAACTATCCAGCCAGCGTCTGTTTTTTTAGTTTTATTACTTTTAGCAAAGACAAAAAGGATTCCACATATGGTTAATCTGATGCATGGGAAATAGTAGCAAGGGACTAAGTCTGGTGTTCACACACCAAAGCAATTAGCCACCGTTTGAAGACATTGTGCATTATGACTCAAAAGGGGCACGACAGAAAGGGCTGCAAACCAACAGGTTGTATCTACACTTGACTCTGGCCATTGAGAAATGCTTTAATTTAGGAGTTCTAGTATGTCTTGCTAATGTGTTCTTTAAATAAAAGAGGAATTAGTCTCTGAAATAAGTAAGCTAGTCTAAGTGTGTGCTTGTGTGTTTACTTTCACTTAACTGATGCATGCTCTGTCCCTAAGCCTTTTCAATTCAATAAAAGAAACATTTGAAACAAGAAGTAATATGGTTCATTGTTAGCTAAGAGTCAAATAATAGTAAGTGGAGGTATGTATGTGCGGTTGTGGAGTGACTCATTTTTAGTGAATAAAAGGAATAGAATGTTTTCTTTTTAAATAGAAAGTGACTCACTGTCTATGAATCTCAATTGAATAAAAGTCCTTGTCTAAAAAGAAAAGAAAAATGGAATGAGAAAAGCCAAAATGGCAGCAACAAGAACAAAAGAAATAAGAAATAAGATAGACACCAATAGCTTGAACTTTAGAGCATATGCCTGTGGTGTTTTTGTACTAGGATCTGCTTGGATTATTAAGTTCTTTGGAGTGCATTAACACTTGGTAACTTGGGTTAACTAACCCGGGATTATCAACTGAAAGTCCACTATCAAGAGCAACCTAACTACAAGGCATTTAGTAACCCAAAGAGGTGCTGGGCATCAATGTTCTAAGAAGGAATGTGAGCCAAGTGTCTATAGTGAATAATGTGTCAAGCATAAATAAAGAAAAAAGCTTGCTACACATGACACTGAACTAAAGCTTATATATATAAAAAAATATAGTAACCAAGGACAAAGGAATAATGAGAGGTCATAGCAGTGTGTTGCTTGATGCTTGGAGGAGACTTTCTAGGCCTAAATGTCAATAAGAAGTGAGTAGCTACATATCTGCATAAAACCCCATGAGCTACCAATAATACTCTGCTAGCATAAACATCCTCTTCCATTTCATTCTTTTTCTCAATAAATTCTTTTCTTGCTTAGGGACAAGCAAGCTTTAAGTTTGGTGTTGTGATGACAAGTCATCTTAGCCTAGTTTTACTAGTCTTTTTCTTTGATTCCAATAAGTTTTATGCACTTTCTTGCACTATAAGTTAGTAATTTGGATTGGAAGTGCATGGTTTCTTTGAATCAATCAACCACCCTTTAATTGATACAAAATCATGAGGTTTAAGCTAAATTTAATTGATAATTAATTGATTTATAAACCTTGTGAATTTTGTGATACTTTGATTGGTTGTTTTGATTACTTGTAGGTGAAGAAAAGAAAGAAACAAGGGAAGCGTGGCCTAAGGAAGGAAAAAGCGTGGCCCATGACCATTTGTTCCTTTGCATCATGAACTGACATGCATTAATGCTTATGCATGCATCATGGCATTACATGAATGAACGTTCAAGTTCATTAATTAGCATTGCTAATAAAAATTAATGCATGTATAAAGCATTTGATCATTAAAGAATGAATGCTACGTTAATACATTGGCATTAATTAATAAAGCCAATAAAAGCATGCAATATTAAAGTCAAATTGGCTAAGGAACATATCAAGCCCTTTCAACGTTAATGCAATTGGCTTTATTAATTAATGAATGAATACATGCATGATTTTTAATTGCCAATGAACAAATGAATGAATATTAGCATTCATTGGCATAGCACATGCACCAGGGGAGGCCAACGTTTGCGACCAAGTTTGCCTCATACTTGGAGGCAAACGTTGGCATGGCATATGCACCAAGGGAAGGCAACGTTTGCGCCAACGTTTGCCTCAAACGTGAGGTCAAACGTTGGCGCCAAAAAGAAGGAGATTGAGCTTTTGGCAGCGACGTTTGAGCCAACGTTTGACCTCAAACGTTGAGGCAAACGTTGGCTACATTTTGGCAAATAGAAGCACGGAATAACACCCCTGATTGATGAGCTAATTGAGCCACGTTTGCGCCAACGTTTGACCTCAAACGTTGGGCCAAATGTTGGCCAAAACGAAGGCATGGGGGCTCCACGTTTGAGCTCACGTTTGACCTCAAACGTTGAGCCAAACGTGGATGACAGCAACTCTGGCCTCTGCATCATCGTTCACAAGGCAACGTTTGAGTCAACGTTTGACCTCAAACGTTGGCTCAAACGTGAAAGTTGCATGGCCCGGTTCACAAGTGGACTTCTTCCCAACACCAAGAGCAAGCAACAGAGGCCTAATTCAACCCAACTCCATCAAGGCCAAGGCCCAATTGAAGGCTCTAGGATCATGTAAAGAAAGTGTATAAATAGCTTAGGATTTGAAGTTTTAGAAAAGCTTTCCTTTTAGTTTTCATTGAGAGTTTTTGGAGAGTTTTTGGGGGTGTTGAGTGAATTTTAATTTCTAAGTCTCGGGGAAGGAGAAGTGAATTCCCTTCCTCTCAGTTTTCTTGCTTTCAATTTCAATTACAACTGTCTTGGATCTTTGGTTGGAGAATTGGAGGAATTTTGTTTCAATCTCATCCTAAGATCTCTCTGTTTCATTTTACTGCATAATTGAATTTCCGTTTCTGTTATTTTCTTCTTCTTCTACTTTCTTTGCAATTTACAATTCCTCATTTACTTTGCAATTGTTTTTGTTGGATCTAGGAAGGCGTTGAGATCTAGACCTGGTTATCTAGTCTCTTGGGTCCTGAGATCTGAATCCCAATTTTACATTCCCTGTTTAATGCTTTTCAATCTCATTTACATTTCTGTTCTAAGATCCGATTCAATCCAAGTTATCTTCTATTTCTCCGTTTGTTGCAATTTTACTTTTCCTTGTTTAATTTCTGCAATCCCACATCCCTGACCCATTTACAATTCAAGTCATTTACATTCCTTGCAATTTAAGTTTCTGCAATTTACATTACTTGTTCTTTAAGATTCAGCACTTTAAATTTCAATTCTCTTTAATTTCATGCAATTTACCCATTCCCTTTACTTTCCATGCAATTTAAATTCTGTTAATCACAAATCTCTCAACTAAATCTTGATTCGCTTGACTAAACCAATCACTAAACTAAAATTGCTCAATCCTTCAATCCCTGTGGGATCGACCTCACTCCCGTGAGTTTTATTACTTAATGCGACCCGGTGCACTTGCCAGTGAGTTTTGTGTCGGATCGTTTTCCGCACATCATAAGGATATGGAGATGGTGTATATTGAGGTGGTGGTTCTGGGTATGGTTCATATGGTGGTTGGTGTGGTGAATAAGGATTGGGGTCATATGGAGGTGAATGATGGAAAGGGACTTGTGAGTGTGGTGGTTCAAAGCTATGTTGAGGAGGTGGTTAATTGGCATATGATGGAGCTTGTTGGTAACTACAAGGGGGTCCACCATACCTATCATCTTGGTATGCATTATAGAATGGTCTTCGTCCATGATATCTTGGAAGGTGTTGTCACGTAAAGGGTTGATCAGATCCTCTTGGCTCCGTCCATCTTTGATTGCTTTGACCTTGATGCATATTCCTGTTATAGCTTTCTCTTCCTGCAACATAGTTGTAACCAGACTCATAGCCAAAGGGGTGAGAGTTCATAGTAGTAGGAGAAAATAAAAAACAAAAACTAACAAAAAGAAAATATTTTGAAAAAGAGTTGATTTTTTTTTGAAAAAATAAGATAAGATATTTTTGAAAAAAAATAAGATAAGATATATATATATATTTTGAAAATTATTTACAATAACCAATAATAAAGCACATGTTTGCAATTCCCCGGCAACGACGCCATTTTGACGTTGGGATTTTTGCTAGTAAAGAATTTTGTAAAATATAGTCACGTTGTGAGTATAGATTCTAAACCAACAGAAAATCCCTTCGTACAAACGTTATGGTTTTTACAAGTAACAAAACCCAATAAATTTATAAACTGAAGTATTTAAACCTCGGGTCGTCTTCTCAAGGAATTGCAGGGAAGTATGATTTATTATTGGTTATGGAAAAACAGTGTTTGGGTTTGAAAAAGGTTTTAAGCAAGAGAAATAGATTGCAAGAATTAATAAATTAATAACTAATAAAACTCTTGGCAAGGTATGAAAACTGGAAGTCCTATCCCAATTATCCTTATCAATTGCGACGAGAATTGGATTTTTCTCCCACTAAGTTAACCTCGAACTATGAAGGTAAGTCAAGTGGATGGAATAAGTTTGGTTCCTCAGGTCCTTGTCTTTCCTTGGAAAAGGCTAGAGTTATTGGAACTCGAGTTAATTCTTGAAGAATTCCAATTTTCAATCGATAATGAGTTTGATAACTCAAAAGTTACCAATTAATCAATTAAAGCCAAGAATATAAAAAGCTAAATTGAAATCATAAATATCCGGAATACCTCAAATTATATTGAATGAAGATGTCAATTCTAACATGGACAATATTCATAAGCCAATTGGGCAACATAAATCAAACACAAATAAAAGCTTCAGAGTAAACAAAAATAGAAGAGAAACATAAATCATTAAACCTGGTATGAAGAAACAATCCTAATCCTAATAGAAATCCTAATCTTAAATCCTAAGAGAGAGGAGAGAACCTCTCTCACTAAAAACTACATCTAAACCTAAAATTGTTAGTAATGATTACATCTCTCCTCCTCTTAAGTCTCTGCATGTTCCCTGACTTTAATCTGTGTTTCTGGGCTAAAAACTGGGTTGAAATATGGCCTAGTATCTCTGCCAGCGACTTTTGTAATTCTGCAGATCGCACACGTCACGCGTCTGTGTCGTCCACGCGATCGCGTCACTCAGCGTTTTTTCGTACCACGCGTGCGCATCGTCCAAGCATTCGCGTCGTTCGTGCAGCTTCCAATCCACGCGTTCGCGTCAGGCACGCGAACGCATCACTCTGATTTCTTCCATTTTGCGCGGCCGCGTGAGCCTTGAGACCGCGTGACTTCTCACTGGTCATTTCCTCAATTCCTTGTGTTCGTTCCATTTTTGCACGTTTCCTCCTCATTCTCTAAGCCATTCCTGCCCTATGGAGCCTGAAACACTTAACACACAGATCAAGGCATCGAATGGTAATAAGAGAGGATTAAGATTAGCTAAATTAAGACCAAAGAAGCATGTTTTCAATCATAGAACTAAACTAGGAAGGAATTGTAAAATCATGCAAATCCTATGAAGAAGTGGGTGAAAAGCTTGAAAAAACCACTCAATTAAATACAATATAAACCATAAAGTAGTGGTTTATCAGAGGTTTAATGGGATCTCTATGGTCTCTATATGACCTTCAGATTCCTTTAGGTCCTCAATAGAGAACTCCTTCTTGTTTGGGAGATGTCCCATGAGGTCTTCCTCATTGGGATTTATGTCCTCTCCTTCCACTCTAGGTTCGGCCATGTTGATTATGTCAATGGCCTTGCACTCTCTTTTTGGATTCTCTTCAGTATTGCTTGGGAGAGTACTAGGAGGAGTTTCAGTGATTTTCTTACTCAGATGGCCCACTTGTGCCTCTAGATTTCTAATGGAGGACCTTGTTTCACTCATGAAACTTAAAGTGGCTTAGACATATCAGAGACTATGTTTGTTAAGCTAGAGGTGCTCTGCTCAGAATTTTCTGTCTATTGCTGGGAAGATGATGGAAAAGGCTTGCTATTGCTGAACCTATTTCTTCCACCATTATTAAAGCCTTCTTGAGGCCTTTGTTGATCCTTCCATGAGAAATTTGGATGATTTCTCCATGAAGCATTATAGGTGTTTCCATAAGGTTCACCCATGTAATTTACCTCTGCTATTGCAGGGTTCTCAAGATCATAAGCTTCTTCTTCAGAATATGTCTCTTTAGTACTGTTGGATGCATTTTGCCATCCATTAAGACTTTGAGAAATCATGTTGACTTGCTGAGTCAACATTTTATTCTGAGCCAATATGGCATTCAGAGCATCAATTTCAAGAACTCCCTTCCTCTGAGGTGTCCCATTACTCTCGGAAGTGTACATGAATTGGTTGTTTGCAACCATGTTAATAAGTTCTTGAGCTTCTGCAGGCGTTTTCTTTAGGTGAATGGATCCATCTGCAGAATGGTCCAGTGACATCTTAGAGAATTCAGATAGACCATAATAGAATATATCCAGAATGGTCCACTCTGAAAGCATGTCAGAAGGATAGCTTTTGGTCATCTGTTTGTATCTTTCCTAAGCTTCATAGAGGGATTCACCATCTTTTTGTTTGATGGTTTGAACATCCACTCTATGCTTGCTCAGCTTTTGAGGAGGAAAAAACTTAACCAAGAAGGCCGTGACCAGCTTATCCCAAGAGTCCAGGCTATCTTTAGGTTGTGAGTCTAACCATGTTCTAGCTCTGTTTCTTACAGCAAAGGGAAACGCATGAGTCTGTAGACTTCAGGATCTACTCAATTAGTCTTAACAGTCTCACATATCTGCAAGAACTCAGTTAAAAACTAGTAGGGATCTTTTGATGGAAGTCCATGGAACTTGCAGTTCTATTGCATTAGAGCGACTAGTTGAGGTTTCAGCTCAAAATGTTTTGCTCCAATGGTAGGGATTGAGATGCTTCTTCCATCAAACTTGGAGTAGGTGTAGTATAATCACCAAGCATTCTCCTTGCATTATTATTTTCGGCTGCCATCTCCTCTTCTTTTTCGAAAATTTCTGTAAGGTTGTCTCTGGATTGTTGTAATTTAGCTTCTCTTAGTTTCCTCTTCAGAGTCCTTTCAGGTTTAGGATCTGCTTCAACAAGAATGTTCTTGTCTTTGCTCCTGCTCATATGAAAAAGAAGGGAACAGAAAATAATAATAGGGATGCTCTTTACCATAGTAGAGAGATTCCTTTATGATAGTAGAAGAAGAAAAGAATAGAAGAAGGAAAAGGTAAGAATCCAAACACAAGGGTGAAGATAGGTTCGAATTCTTGAGATGAAAAGAAGTGTTAGTAAATAAATAAATAAATGGAAGAAGATGAGAGGGAGATAATTTCGAAAATAAATTTTGAAAAAGGGTTAGTGATTTTCGAAAATTAAGAGAAGAATTAAAATTAAAATTAAAATTTTAAACAATTAGTTAATTAAGAATGTTTTGAAAAAGAGGAAGGAATTTTCGAAAATTAGAGAAGAGGAAGTAGTTAGGTGGTTTTGAAAAATATAAGAAACAAACAAAAAGTCAATTAGTTAGTTGAAAAAGATTTGAAAATCAATTTTGAAAAGATAAGAAGTTAGAAAATATATTTTAAAAAGATATGATTGAAAAAGATATTTTGAAAAAGATTTAATTTTTTAAAATTATAATTGATTACTTGACTAACAAGAAACTAAAAGATATGATTCTAGAATTTAAAGATTGAACCTTTCTTAACAAGAAAGTAACAAACTTCAAATTTTTGAATCAATCACATTAATTGTTAGTAAAGTTTTCGAAATTTTGAAATAAAGATAAGAAAAAGATTTTGAAAATAAATTTTAAAAATTTTTGAAAATAATAGAAAAATAAAAAGGATTTGATTTTTGAAAAAGATTTTGAAAAGATAAGATTTTTAAAATTAAAAATTTGACTTGACTTATAAGAAATAGCTAAGTTTTAAAAAATTTTGACTAAGTCAACTCAAATTTTCGAAATTTTGAGAAAAATAAGGAAAAGATATTTTTTGATTTTTTGAATTTTTAATGATGAGAGAGAAAAACACAAAAATGACTCATAACATGAAAATTATGAATCAAAACACATGATGCATGCAAGAACACTATGAATGTCAAGATGAACACCAAGAACACTTTGAAGATCAAGATGAACATCAAGACTTATTTTTGAAAAATTTTCAAGAAAAGAAAAACATGCATGACACCAAACTTAGAAATTTTTCATGTTTAGACACTATGAATGCAAGAATGCATATGAAAAACAACAAAAGACACAAAACAAGAAAATTTAAAGATCAAACAAGAAGACTTATCAAGAATAACTTGAAGATCATGAAGAACACATGCATGAATTTTCGAAAAAAAGAATGCATAAATTTTAAAAACATGCAATTGACACCAAAATTAAAATTTGACTCTAGACTCAAACAAGAAACATAAAATATTTTTTTATTTTTTTTGAAAATTATTTTTAGAAAATGAAAACAAATAAAAATAAAATAAAAAAATTATTAAATGGTTTTTGAAAAATTTTTGAAAAGAAAATTATCTAATCTGAGCAACAAGATGAACCGTCAGTTGTCCAAACTCGAACAATCCCCGGCAACGGCGCCAAAAACTTGGTGCACGAAATTGTGATCTCTAACAATGGCATTCAACTTGGTATGCGCATCTACTAACTCAGCACTTTCTTCACAACTCCGCACAACTAACCAGCAAGTGCACTGGGTCGTCCAAGAAATAAATCTTACGTGAGTAAGGGTTGATCCCACGGAGATTGTTGGTATGAAGCAAGCTATGGTCATCTTGTAGATCTCAATTAGGCTGATTCAAATGGTTATGGAGTTTTCGAATATAAAGATAAATAAAACATAAAATAAAGATAGAAATACTTATGCAAATCATTGGTGGGAATTTCAGATAAGTGTGTGGAGATGCTTTATCCTTGTTGAATCTCTACAACATACTGCTTTCTTACTTTCAATCCTTCATACTCCTTTCCATGGCAAGCTGTATGTAGGGCATCACCGTTGTCAATGGATACTTACCATTCTCTCAGTGAAAAAGGTCCAGATGCTATTGTCACAGCACGGCTAATCATCTGTAGGTTCTCGATCATGTCGGAATAGAATCCATTGATTCTTTTACGTTTGTCATCATGCCCAACAATCGTGAGTTTGAAGCTCGTCACAATCATTCAATCCCTGAATCCTACTCAGAATACTACAGACAAGGTTTAGAATTTCCGGATTCTCAAGAATGACCGCCAAAGGGTTCTAGCTTATACCACGAAGATTCTGATTAAGGAATCCAAGAGACACACGCTCGGTCTAAGGTAGAACGGAAGTTGTTGTCAGTCACGCGTTCATAAGGATGGATGATGATGAGTGTCACGGATCATCACATCCATCAGGCTGAAGTGCAACGGATATCTTAGAACAAGAATAAGTTGAATTGAAGAGAAAATAGTAGTAATTGCATTTAAACTCGAGGTACAGCAGAGCTCCACACCCTTAGTCTATGGTGTGTAGAAGCTCTACCGTTGAAAATACATAAGTGATCAAGGTTTAGGCATGGCCGAATGGCCAGCCCCCATAAACGTGATCAAAGGATCATAAGGTAATCCAAAAATAATCCAAAGATGTCTAATACAATAGTCAAATGTCCTATTTATACTAGACTAGCTACTAGGGTTTACAAAAATAAGTAATTAATGCAGAAATCCACTTCTCAGGCCTACTTTGGTGTGTGCTTGGGCTGAGCTTGAGCTTTACACATGCAGAGGCTTTTTTTGGAGTTAAACGCCAAGTTGTAACGTGTTTATGGCGTTTAACTCTGGTTCGTGACGTGTTTTTGGCGTTTGAATCCAAAATGCAGCATGGAACTGGCGTTGAACGCCAGTTTGCGTGATTCGAATAAAGTATGAACTATTATATATTTCTGGAAAGCTCTGGATGTCTCCTTTCCAACGCCGTTGAGATCACGCCATTTGGGGTTTTGTAGCTCTAGAAAATCTATTTTGAGTGCAGGGAGGTCAGAATCCAACAGCATCAGCAGTCCTTTGTCATCCTGAATCAGATTTTTGCTAAGGTCCCTCAATTTCATCCAAAAAATACTTGAAATCACAGAAAAACACAAAAACTCATAGTAAAGTCTAGAAATGTGGATTTTGCATAAAAACTAATGAAAACATCCCTAAAAGTAGCTAGATCCTACTAAAAACTACCTAAAAACAATGCCAAAAAGCGTATAAATTATCCGCTCTTCAGACACATAAAACAACCTATACAACTATAATACATTACCTAGCTACCCTTGAGTTCCACTTTTTGCACACTCATGCATTCCTTTCAATTCATATCCCATATGCATTGTTTTTACTACTTGTCTTAGGGCATTTTTTTGTCCCCTTTCATTGCCTTTCATTTTTTTTAGTCCCCTTTTCCTTGGGGTTCATGTACAAAAGTTTCAATGCATATAGTTCAATCATTCAATACATGAGTATGTTCCCAAATTCCATAGTTTTCAATTACAATACACCTCTATATCTACCCAGGTTCCCAAGTGTACCCTCCCAATCGAATGATACACATCTTAATTCTCCTAAGCTAATCAAGGATCCAAATTTAGGGACATTCATGGTTTTTCGCTTAGGGTTGTTGATGTGCTCTTTTTAGGAATAAAGAGGGTTTATCATAGGCTCAAATTTGGTTAGCAATTGTAGATAAAAGGGTTAAGGCCATTTGGGAAGAATTACTATTGAAATGATGGCCTCAATCATGTAAATGCATTCATACACAAAGTAATGGACATATAAAATCAGGCAAAGCAACGATTGCAATCATAGAGAGAGAATAATGCACACAAGAATGGGAATTAATAGTTAAAATATGTAACCATACAATAGGCTAAAAACTTACATGCTTGTGTTCTTAGCTCAATCACTATGTTCCAAAATACATTCTTGAAGCAAGTTCAACATAAAAATTTTTGGTAGGGTAGCATACCCCAAAACACGGTTTCTTGGAAAAGAAGTTATTATTTGACCAAGCAATTCTATAGAGACTAACTATCATGCAAGGAATATTTACATGCAAGACTAACTACACATGCAATGTACTAACTACTGAGCAAGAAATAAATCCATGGGTATTGAAGGGAAGAGAGTGTTACCCATGGAGATCGGTCGAACGACCTCCCCACACTTAGAATTTAGCACGGTCATCCGTGCTACTAAGAATGCACAAGGGAACCGGAACCGTCACTCTCCTCTTCATCAGAGCACCCATCACTTGGGTTGGAGGTGGATGTGGATATTTCGGGTTCCTCCATGCTAGGGGAAACACAACGCAGAAGCTTCTTGATGTAAGTGTATCGGCGTTTCTTGCGCTGCTCATATCTATCAATCTTCCGGTGTAGATCTTCTATCCCTTGATGAGTGGATCTTTGCTGCAGTGGTGATGATGAGATGGGAGGAACAATAGGTGGTGTGGCTATGTCAAGGCTTGGGTTGTTCATGGGAAGATGTAAGTATTTTCCAGTTGGGACCACATCGTCCTTAGCCGGAATTATAGCTTTTGTGTCCGTGGCTTCCCAAGGGATACCTGTAGCAGCAACTAAATCAGATACCAAAGCTGGAAATAGTGAATTGCCACAGTCATAGATTTGACCCATCGCTTGCTTGACAAGAAGCGGAATGTTCACCGGTCTCCCAGTGAGGACACACCAAACAAGCAAGGTGAGATCCGTCGTGAAGGATGATTTGTGGGTGCTAGGTAGGACATAGTGAGATAGGATCTGAGCCCAAGCCCTAGCTTCCACAATGAGGGAATGTGCATCAATGCACTTGGGTCGCATTCGGAGCCGACCATGGGTCCAAGATGCTCCCGGTTCAGCAATGACTTGGAGGATCGAGTTTCAATCAAATCCAAACTTCTCCCGCTGATGTAAGACCTCTTGGTAGCCATCCATGTCACTTGGTACTAGTAGGACATTAAGCACTTGCTAAATAGCCTCTTTCGACACCGAGACTTGCTTCTGGGGCACGTATACCGATTGAAAAGAGGGAAGATGGTAGTTAGTGTAGAATTCTACCATCCATGAGAGGTTAACCTCTTGTGGTTTTCTCAGAAGAAACTCCCATCCTCGCTGTTCAATGCGGGGTAGAATATAAGGAGAAACTTTGTCCGGTGGAGCGAGTAGATGCTCAGCATGATAGTTCCTCTCAACCATGAAGGGAAACATAAGTTCACAGAAGCGGTTGGGGAACCTTGAAGAGTCTTTTGCTGGTTTGCGCTTTTCATTATCATCAATAGGAGCGGGTACTTTCGCCTTCTAAGATAGGGGTTTGGCTCCTAATGAAGAGTGTACCTTAGAGCGTGACTTTGGGAGTGCCCTCTTTGCGGCTGGTTTCCTTGAAGCTTTCTCCTTGCCTGTCGTGGTGGCCATCCTGAAAAGGAAGGAGAAGAAGGAAGTTGTCAAACTCAAAGGATCAACTTAATAGACATGCAAGTGGGATGTGTGCCCAAAAAGAATAGTGCAACAAAGTAGTCATAGAAGCACGGGTCATAACACTTGGCATGGGATGCATGAGAAAGTAAAGCATGCAACATGGCATGAGTGGAATGATCTCAAGCATCCAAAACAAAGAGCAAGTCATGTTCAATGAGTGTCTAATTAGCGAGTAATAAGTAAAATGTGTTCAATGCACTTAGAAGAGAGCGAGTGAATGAGGAGGGAGCATGAAATTGAAGATATATGATTAGAATTACCCAAGATGGCATATGTGCATTTTCTTGAACACTTGGTATGAAATTAACAAGCAATGAACAATTAAGAGATACTCAACCAATTAGAAGTCCAAAATGAAGTAGGAATTATCACACAACATCATCACAAAGATAATAATAGCAATCAAGAAGATCCATTAAAGTAATCAAAGTTCAAATTCAACATCCATGGGAATAACAAAGAAAGAAGAGTAAACAAGTAAAAAGCAAGTGGTGTAATCAAGTGACTAAAAGAGAGAATAAATAAATCAACATGAAAGAGTCTAACTAGAAAAAGAAATGATGCAAAGAAAGCAATACATGAGATAGGGAGGAAGTAGAACCTTGAGAGGTGTAAATGAACAAGGTTAATGTTCTTGTGAAAGATAAGAAGGAGATGGAAGAGATGTAGTGCCACTGGAGACAATGGTGGTGGAGATTTGATAGAGAAGAGGATAAGAGGGGTGATAGAGAAAGAAGAAGAGGGAGTTAAGAAAGAAAATAGGAGGGGTGAAGAAGCAGGGCGCAATTTTAAAACTGATTCGCGCATCCTGTGCGTGCGCGCACCATGCGCTAACCCGCAGGTGAAGAAATAGCAAGGGACGCGAGCGCGTCCTTGGCGCGTTCGGGCAAGTACAGATGTGCTCCTGGCACAAAACTGACACAGAGTTGGCATAACTCTCTGGTTTTTATACCAGAGTTGGCATGCAGCTCATGCGCGTGGGCGCGCACACTGCGCTGACGCGTGTATGATGGTGTTAGCTACCGGTGTGGACGCGCGAAGTGCGCGGACGCATCAGTGCGGACACAGGCTGGGCACGAACATGGCACCACTCTCTGGAATTTGTACCAGAGAGATCTGATCACACCATCGGCGCACACGCGTGCAGTGCACTGGCGCGTCGATTGCTAAGTTGCAAGTTGGCGCGCTAGCGGCATGTACGCTAGCGCGTGGGGGTTGGCATGAGATGGGCATGAAGTGAGCATGACTCTCGAGTTTTAGGCCCAAGGGTAGAAATGCACCACCGGCGCGGACGTGCGCAGTGCGCTGGCGCGCCGGTGCCCAACTGCCTTTTCTCTCTCTTTTTTTTCTTTTGTTTTGGTAGGTATTTTAGCTAGCTTGCAAGAGAACACCTCACAAATTCATAAATCATTCATAACATAGCATCCTCTCTATTTCAATAAGTTATCCATACCAAAATGATGAAATTTTTCTAAACATCCTAGTTAACCAATAAAAATAACAACAACTAGAATTCCTATGCAATCAACAACATCAAGAAATCACAAAATTCTCAAGAATCTTAACAAAAAGCAAGGTGGTATACACAAGAAAGATCTTACCATGGTAGGGTACCTCCCACCAAGCACTTTTCTTTAACATCCTTAAGTTGGACGGTTAGTCACTCAAATTTCTCCTTCTTTAGGTGCATCCTCCAATAGGAACACCTCTAGCTCCTTTGGGAACTTGTAGCCATGGTACTTCTTCACTCTATGTCCATTCACCTTGAAGGTTGCTTCACTTTTAGGATCAAACAATTCCACCACTCCATAGGGCTTTATCTCTTTTACCTTGAAAGGTCCTTCCCATCTAGAGCGGAGCTTGCCAGGCATGAAATGAAGCCTCGAATTGTATAAGAGCACCTCATCACCTTCTTAAAAGTCCTTTTTCCAGATGTGATGGTCATGGAATGCTTTAGTCTTCTCTATGTAGATCTGGGCATTCTAATATGCTTCGTTCCTCAAACATTCGAGCTCCTATAACTGTAGTTTTCTGGCTACTCCTGCTTGGGTCAAATCCATGTTGCATTGCTTTACCGCCCAATAGGCTCTGTGCTCAATTTCCAATGGAAGGTGGCATGCCTTTCCATAGACGATCCAGAAGGGACTCATCCCTAATGGAGTCTTGTAGGCCGTTCTATACGCCCATAGTGCATCTCCTAACCGGACGCTCCAATCCTTCCTTTCCGGATTGACTACTTTCTCCAAGATTCTTTTAATCTCCCGGTGTTCTGCTTGTCCGTTGGTTTGTGGATGATAAGCGGTGGCAACCTTATGCACCACTCCATAGCGCTTGAGCAGTGCCTCTACCTTCCTGTTACAAAAGTGGGATCCTTGGTAGCTCACGATTTCTCGTGGAGACCCATAGCGGCATACAATGTTATTCCTAATGAAAGAAATGACGGTATTGGCATTGTCAAGGCGGATAGGTATGGCTTCTACCCACTTTGATACGTAGTTAACCGCTAACAAAATATATATAGATACCCACTTGAGTTAGAAAATGGTCCCATAAAGTCAATGCCCCACACATCAAATATCTCACAAAACAACATAGGTTGTTGAGGCATTTCATCCCTTTGGGATGTGTTTCCCGACTTTTGACACTGATGGCAAGACACACATAATCGGTTAGTGTCCTTGAATAAAGTTGGCCACCAGAATCCACAATCCAACACCTTTTTGGCGGTCTTTTGTGGGCCAAAGTGGCCACCAAATTCGGACGAATGAGAGGCTTCAATAATGGATTGGATTTCAGACTCCGGGACACATCTTCGAATTACTTGGTCTACTCCCCTCTTCCACAAGTGAGAGTCATCCCAAATGTAATATTTAGAATCACTCCTCATCTTATCCCTTTGGTGTTTAGAAAAGTTGAGGGGGAAGAGTTTCGCAACCAAGTAGTTCGCTATTGGGGCAAACCAAGGAAAGCTATCCGACACAGCATGTAAACTATCCAATAGGAATGAGTCATTGATTGGGAATGGATCATATTTTAAATTCTCAAGGCGGCTTAAATGATCCGCAACCAAGTTTTGAGATCCACTCCGGTCCCTAATCTCAATGTCGAATTCTTGCAAAAGCAAGATCCAACGTATGAGTCTAGGTTTTGACTCATTCTTTCACAATAAGTATTTCAGAGTTGCATGATCCGTGTATACCACTATTTTTGACCCTATCAAATAAGATCTAAATTTATCTAAAGTATGAACAACAGCTAGGAGTTCTTTTTCGGTAGTGGTATAGTTGGATTGTACTGCATCAAGTGTTTTAGAAGAGTATGCAATGACATAAGGGAGTTTACCATCGCGCTATGCAAGTGTGACACTTATAGCTTGGTTTGACGCATCACACATTATCTCAAATGGCAACGTCTAGTTGGGGCCTCGCACAATCGGTGCTGTGGTAAGAGCTCTCTTTAACTCTTCAAAAGCTTTCACACATTCACCATCAAACTCAAAATCCACATCTTTTTAGAGTAGGTGCGACAATGGTAAAGCAATCTTGCTGAAATCCTTGATAAAGTGCCTATAGAATCCTGCATGTCCTAAAAATGAGCAGACCTCCCTCACAGATGAGGGGTGAAATAAAGTGGTGATAACATCGACCTTGGCCGGGTCTACAGAAATTCCTTCATGAGATACTACACGTCCTAACACTATACCTTGTCTCACCATAAAATGACATTTTTCAAAATTCAAAACAAGGTTGGTGTCAACATATCTAGCTAATACCTTGGCCAAGTTCTCCAAGCAACAATAAAAAGAAGTTCCATAAACACTAAAGTCATCCATAAAGACTTCTAGACAATTTTTCATTATATCAGAAAAGACGCTGGTCATGCACCGCTGAAAAGTAGCGGGTGCATTACATAGTCCAAATGGCATCCTTTTGTAGGCAAAGGTGCCAAAAGGACAAGTAAATATAGTCTTTTCCTGATCCTCATGAGCAAGATGAATCTGGAAGTAACCAGTGAATCCATCAAGAAAATAATAATGGGATTTACCTGCCAAACGGTCCAGCATCTGATCGATAAAGGGCAAAGGGTAGTGGTCCTTTCTTGTAGCGGCATTCAACCTTCTATAGTCGATGCACACTCGCCATGCATTTTGTACTCTCTTGGTGACCACTTCACCATCGTCCTTTGTGACTGCAGTGATGCCTGATTTTGTTGGAACAACCTGGATCGGGCTTACCCATTCACTATGATGCAGGTGGAAATTTGTCTTGCAACAAATCTCCCTTCGGCAAGTGTACCGAATTGTCGTCAAGTAAAACTCACAATAGAGTGAGGTCGAATCCCACAGAGATTAACGGATTAACCAATCAATGGTTAATTGATTATCCTAGTTAGACGATTCAGATTTGGATGAGGAGCAGCAGGAATTGTAAATTGACAGAAAAGTAAAGAAAGCAATAAAGTGCAGAAAAGTAAAATGGCAAGAAAAGTAAATGTAAGAACTAAAAATAAAATGAACATTGGGATCGAGAGATATTGCAATCATCCGGATCAAGTTCATTCTCATCTCTTCCTCAATCAATGCACTCATTGATCTCCTTGGCAATCTTAAGTGATTGAATTACAATTTCTTGTAATTCAATCTCTCAAATCTTGATCAATAGCCAATTCCTTGGTCAATTGCTCATGAGAAGAGATGAAGTATGGTCACTGATTATACCACATGTATTTCCCAAATCAAGTGTTGAGAGGATTATAGTCACATATCCATCCAAACCCAATTTGGTCCAGCATGAGAAAGCATTTCTAGCATGATCCCTTCATTCCTCTTTCAAGGTTCAAAAGAGATCCAAGTATGAATAGCTTCTTTTCCAAGATAACTACCCAATTGGATGAAGATCGAAAGCTTTGAAGTAAAATCAAGAGAAAAGATAGAAGAAGAAGAATAAGAACTACACTTAATCCATTGAATCACGATAGAGCTCTCTAACCCAATGAAAAGAGTTAGTTGATCATTGCTCTACCAAAATAGAAAAGAAGAAAAGTGTAGAAAGTAAAGATGAAGATTAAAACTAAAATTAAAACTTCAAAATTCATAAATAAAAATTACAACTAAAATAAAACTACTCCTAAGGAAGAAAAGAAGAGAAAAGGAAGAAGAGTGGTGGAGGGGAGGGGTCCGAAGACCCACTCCCCTTGGAGTGTGCCAATTGACAGAAGTTCGAATTGGTTTTCACCCTCTCCCCCTTCCTTCAATTCTACCCGAATCCAGAATGTAAAAACTAAGGCCTTTATATAAGCTCTCTTAAATTACAAAATGAAATTAAAAGCAAATTACACTTAAATGAAAATTCCTATTCTAGATGCTTCTTGTGGTCTTGATTGGTTGACAATTGTGGGCTTGCTTGCTTGGGCTTTGAAGTGGACTTGAGAGAGAAGTGAGTAAAGTTGAGGTCCAGGTGCCAATGTTAGTGCTACCGTTAGCCACACAAACGCTACAAGTGTGGCGTTAGTGCTAAAGTTATTGTGGCTAACGTTGCACTTGCTGCCCAGTTGGTGTTTTTGGGGATTAAAAGATGCCTCTTGTTTGTGCTCCAATTTCATGCCCACTATAGAGTATTGTACATTATTGGAAAGCCCTGAATGTCGGCTTTCTAACGCAACTGGAATCACCTCAATTGGACCTCTGTAGCTCAAGTTATGCTTCTTTGAAGAAGGCATGGTTAGGCTGTCAGGTACCACGTTAACTTCCACATTCACTAAGTTAACGTGGGAGTTAACGTGGCTCATGGTGGTATGTGTGGCTCCTTCCAACGTTAGTGACAATGTTGGGTGTCACTAATGTTGGCGAGCACCTTCTTTTTTCACACGTTAGCCTCCACGTTAACTAAGTTAACGTGGAAGTTAACGTGGCTCCTTGGGGGGTTGTGTGGTTGCTTCCAACGTTAGTGACAATGTTGGGTATCACTAACGTTGTCGACCACTTTGTTCCTTCACGTTAGCTTCCACATTAACTAGGTTAACGTGGGAGTTAACGTGGCTTAATGTGCTTTGGCCAACGTTAGTGACAATGTTGAGTGTCACAACGTTGGCTTCCCCCCTTCCTTCTTAACGTTAGAGTGTCACTAACGTTCTCGAAGGTTGGCAAAAGCCACGTTAACCTAGTTAACGTGAGCTTTAACGTGAAGCAAGAAGGGGCACACTTGAACGTTAGTGACAATGTTGAGTGTCACTAACGTTCTCGAAGGCTAACAAGGCAACGTTAAAAGCCACGTTAACCCAGTTAACGTGGGCTTTAACGTGAGGCAAAGGGGTGCATGGCAACGTTAGTGACAATGTTAAGTGTCACTAACGTTCTCGAACTTGTATTTTCACTAAATGTTAAACACCCCTAACGTCTTGAGCTAAAGTCTCTGCCCACTTCACACTTTCTCTCTGCAAGTAAGCCAAGCCCAAATGAAGAAAGGAACTGTTTCAAACTCAAAGATCCAGAGGCCCAAGACTTGAAGAGCTAACTAGAAGCTGAGAAGAGTAGTATATATAGGAGTAGTTTTGTAATAGATATGAGCTTTTTGGAGGAGCGAGGAAAGAGAACTACTCTTTGTATTTTTACTTTATCTGCACTTCTAGCTTAAGGATGTATTCTCCATCTTTGATTTTGATTTCTAGAGCTATGAACAACTAAACCCTTTCATTGGGTCAAGGAGCTCTGTTGTAATTTGATGGATCAATACTAATTTTCTTATTCTTCTTCTATCTTTCCTTTTGATTTTACTTGAAAGATTTCGATCTTCATCCAATTGGATAGTTATCTTGGAAAAAAAGCTATTCAAACATAGATCTCTTCGGATCCTTGAAAGAGGAATGAAGAAATTAGCTAGAAATGCTTTCTCATGCTGGACCAAATTGAGTGTGGATGGGTATGTGGCTATAACCCTCTAAACACTTGATTTGGGAAGTGCATGTGGTATAATCAGTGACCACACTTCATCTCTTCTCATGAGCAGTTGACCAAGGAATTGGCTATTGATCAAGATTTGAGAGATTGAATTGCAAGAAATTGTGGTTCAATCACTTAAGATTGCTAAGGAGATCAATGAGTGCATTGATTGAGGAAGAGATCAAAATGAATTTGATCCGGAGAATGAAACATCTCCTAAGCCCAATGAACTCCCTATTTCTGATCTTACCCATTCTCTTTAATTTCTGCAATTTACTTTTATGAGCAATTCCCCCATTCCCATTTACAATTCTGCAATTTACTTTCAGTCATTTACTTTCACGCCATTTTAATTTCTGCAACTATCAACTGTATTCATGGATTCGCTCAACTAGAACACTCCTCTAATTAAAGTTGCTTGATCAATCAATCCCTGCAGGATTCGACCTCACTCTATTGTGAGTTTTTACTTGACGACAAATTCGGTACACTTGCCGAATGGGAATTTGTTGAGAGACAAGTTTTCCCCCGATCAAGTTGCTGTGATGATGATGCTGTTCATATGTTATTCTTTACTATTCTTTCATGCAGATTGAGTTCATTTATTCGGAATTCATGTGAATTACTATTTATTACTCTATTCTGCACTAATTTAATGTCATATGAACTGATTTTGCTGCTGTTTATCACCCGGGAGCATCCAATTTTTAGACAGAATGTTGTCCAATTTTTTTCAGCAAATTGTTTCACTCAACTCCCTTTCATGTATTGGTTTTAGTAATTTAGAATCTTGCACTAATTGGCTATAACCAAACCAATTCATGGATGAATGGGCTAGCATTCTTATTCTTTCTGGTTCCCTGATTAATAAATTGCATTCTTGATGATCTCAGTTTTATTTTGCAATTATGTTATTAATCTGAATTATCATCAATAAACTGCAATCTTTGCTTCAATATGAGTTAATTGTCCTTCAAGTTTGTGAACTTATTATTAACTAGGAACCCCATTATCATGACACTTACTTTAACTTCACTATTTCACTCCTAACTACTTTCACTTTCTAACTCAAGGCATGATTACTGTTTTTCCTAATTAACAAGAATTCCACATATCATATATTTTGGATTGTGATTTTTACTCTCAGACTCTTAACTCGCATACAGTCCAAAATCTACATATATTTAACTCACTTCATGCTTTTATTCCTCTTTTATTCATCTTTTGCCTCTCTATGCTTTTATTGCTATATTCCTGTTTACTTACCTATTTTCCTGCTCTAGTTTCTTCAATTATATCCTGCTACTTCTGCTTTTCAGGATGTCTAACCCCAAAAGTAAATGAAAGGGCAAAGCAACTACAGGCAAAAGGAAAAGAGCGAACCCTCCACCATTATCCTAGATAACCTCTATGATGATTCCTGGCGGGAAAAGCATTTTACCCCGCAGGAAAAGGCAGATCAATTACTGCCTGCCACAGACAAAGTCAAGTTTGCCAACAGATACTGTGAGCTTAAGTATCGGGTTTTTGCCACTTCCAAGAACCTATACCTGGAAAGGACCCTCAAAATTCTGGAAGAACTACAGCAATACACCTCATATCAGATAAAACAGAGAGACTGGTTCTTCTTGGAAAGGACCTTGACTAAGGTCAATGCATCCTGGATCAGGAAATTCTACTGCAACTACTTCAAAATGTCCCTGGATGCAGTGCACCTCAGAAGGAAGCAGATCTTGATTACTGAGAAAGCTATTGAAGACATCCTCCAACTCCAGCCTAAGTCAGATCAACCGGATGGTTACGAAAAGGCTGAAGAGGATATGAGATTCATGAGATTTGACTGGGACGCAGTAAAGCAGACTATAGCTCTTGATCCTACTGTCCCATGGGTCATGGCCAAGTCCATAGTGGTGCCAAAGGGAATAAAGCTTATCTATCTGAATCATGAGGCTCCGCTTTGGCAACAGATTATGAGTAACTACGTGATGATGAGCACTCATGAGATAAAGGTTCCAGTGGCCATGATCACCCTCATATGGTGTGTGATTGATGAGCGGATATTTTATACGCTTTTGGGGGTGTTTTAATATAGTTTTTATTAGGATCTATCTACTTTTTAGTATATTTTTATTAGTTTTTATGCAAGAATCACATTTCTGGACTTTACTATGAGTTTGTGTGTTTTTTTGTGATTTCAGGTATTTTATGGCTGCAATTGAGGGACCTGGGCAAAAATCTGATTCAAAGGCTGATAAAGGACTACTGATGCTGTTGGATTTTGACCTCCCTGCACTCGAAGTAGAATTGTTGGAGCTAAAGAAATCTAAATGGCACAATCTTAATTGCGTTGGAAAGTAGACATTCAGGGCTTTCCACCAATATATAATAGTCCACACTTTACCCAAGTTTAGACGCTGCAAATTGGCATTTAACGCCATCTTTCTGCCCTATTTTGGCGTCAAACGCCAGAAACAAGTTGCAAAGCAGAGTTAAACGCCAGAAACAGGTTACAAACTGGCGTTTAACTCCAAGAATAGCCTATGCACGTGAAAGCTTCAAGGCTCAGCCCCAGCACATACCAAGTGGGCCCCATAAGTGGATTTCTGCACTATCTAGCTTAGTTTACTCATTTTCTGTAAACCTAGGTTACTAGTTGAGTATAAAAACTACTTTTAGATATTTATTTTGTACCTCATGACATTTTTACATCTGAATTTGTATCTCTGACGGCATGAGTCTCTAACCCCATGGTTGGAGGTGAGGAGCTCTGCTGTGTCTCGATGAATTAATGTAATTATTTATGTTTTCTATTCAATCATGCTTGTTTCTATTCTAAGATGTTCACTCGCACTTCAACATGATGAATGTGATGATCCGTGACACTCATCACCATTCTCAACCTATGAACGCATGCCTGACAACCACTTCCGTTCTACCTTAGATTGAATGGATGTCACTTGGGTTCCTGGCTCACGAGTTTGACTGCCTCTCCTGACAATAGAGCATTCAAATCCGTGAGACCAGAGTCTTCGTGGTATCAACTAGAATCAATTGGCAGCATTCCTGAGATCCAGAAAGTCTAAACCTTGTCTGTGGTATTCCGAGTAGGATCCGGGAAGGGATGACTGTGATGAGCTTCAAACTCATGAATGCTGGGCGTGGTGACAGACGCAAAAGGATCAATGAATCCTATTCCAACATTTGTGAGAACTAACAGATGATTAGCCATGTACATTGACCCTTTTCACTGAGAGGATGGCTGGTAACCATTGACAATGGTGATCCTCCAACATACAGCTTGCAATGGAAGGAGACCTGCATGTATGAAGAAGAAGACAGTAGGAAAGCATAAATTCAAAGGACAGAGCATCTCCAAAACTCCAACCCATTCTCCATTATTGCGTAATAAGTATTCATTTCATGCTCTTTTACTTTTCACAATTAAAACTAAGAACCCTATTGATATCCTGACTAAGAATAATAAGATAACCATAGCTTACTTCAAGCCGGCAATCTCCGTGGGATCGACCCTTACTCACGTAGGGTATTACTTGGATGACCCAGTGCACTTGCTGGTTAGTTATGCGGAAGTACATAGTGTGAGTGTAATTTTCGAGTTTGAACAATTGACGGTTTATTTTGTTACTTAGATTAGGAAAAAAAATTATCTTTTTGGTTTAGAGTCACTAGGATTGCATCTTTTATTATTCCTTTTAAAAAAAATTTTCTTCAAAAATATTATTTTTCTTTATTAATTGTTAGTTTCTCGTTGAGTCTAGTTGCATGTTTTAAGTTTGGTGTCCTTTGTGTTTTTTCCATCTAAGAAATAGTTTTTATCTGTTCAATCCTTGCATTTATTGAATGTGTCTATTTTCTTGGGAAACGTTGTCCCTCTGAGTCTTCCTTTCAAAAATCTTTTTAAAAATAATTTTTCTTTGATTAAATCTTGTGCCAAATTTTAAATTTGGTGTTCTATTGTTAATTTTTCTTTAGTTTTTGAAAATTTTATTTTGGTTTTCTAAAAATTTTAAGTTTGGTGTTCCTTCTTTTTGTTCTTGTTGTTCTTGTGAGTCTTCAAAGTGTTCTTCAGTCTTCTTTGTGTCTTGATCTTAAAATTTTTAAGTTTGATGTGCCTTGGTGTTTTCCCTCCAAAATTTTCGAAAACAAGGCGCATTGGATCTAAAAATTTTAAGTCTTGTGTCTTTTGTGTGTTTTTCTCTTTCATAATAAAATTCAAAAATAAAAAATATCCTTTCCTTTAATTTCTCTTAATTTTCGAATCCCTTGGGTTGACTTGGTCAAAATTTTTCAAAAACATCCTAACCACTTCCTCTCTCCTCACTTTTTAGAAAATCCTCATAAAATATTTTAAATTATTTATTTATTTATTTTAATTTTAGTTTTTTTATTTTTATTTTGTTATATCAAATATATATATATATATATATATATATAAAATAAAATTTTTATCTACATCATCTCCCTTACTCCATCATGGACCTAAGTGGAAATGAACAGTCCAGAAAGACTCTGGGATCATATGCTAACCCCACTACTGCTTCATATGGGAGTAGTATCTGTATAACATCCATCGGAGTCAGTAGTTTTGTGTTGAATCCTCAGCTCATTATCATGGTGAAGCAAAATTGCCAGTATTTCAGTCTTTCACAGGAAGAACCAACTGAGTTTCTGGCACAGTTCTTACAAATTGCTTATACAGTACATGATAAGAAAGTAGATCAGGATGTCTACAGATTATTACTGTTTTCATTTGCTATAAAAGACCAAGCTAAGAGGTGGTTAAATAACCAACTTAAAGCTAGCATAAGAACATGGAAACAGTTGTCAGACAAATTCCTGAATCAATATTTCCCTCCTAAGAGGATAACACAGCTAAGGCTAGACATCCAAGGCTTTAAACAAGAGGATAATGAATCCCTTTACAATGCCTGGGAGAGGTACAGAGAGATGCTAAGGAAATGCCCATCTGAAATGTTTTCAGAATGGGTGCAGTTAGACATCTTCTACTACGGGTTTACAGCAAAAGCTCAGATATCTCTAGACCATTCAGCTGGTGGATCTATACACATGACAAAAACAATTGAAGAGGCTCAAGAGCTCATTGATACATTTGCTAGAAATCAGCATCTGTACTTAAGTAGTGAGTCCTCCAAAAAAGAAAAAGCTAAGGCAGTATCCACTGAACTTAGTCCTCTAGAACAAGTTGCTGAAATCAATTAGCATTTATGTTATCTAACAGAACACTTAGCAGAATTGAAGGAGATGCTACAAGACACTAAGGATGCTAACAGGAACATGGAAGCACAACTTGACCAAACAACACGGCATTTATCAAAACAGATAACAGAAGAGGGCCAAGTAGTTCAATTAAGGAGTGGAAAAACATTGAATACCTCAACTCAAGGCAGCAGAAAGCCAAGAAAAGAATAATTAATAGAGGATGAGCAGACTACTAACCAAAATCCCTCTGAGGACAGTAAGAGCCCAGAGAGGAATGATTTTGGCGTTCAAATGCCAGAAAAGGGTGAGAAACTAGCGTTAAACGCCCAGTGGACACCCAGTTCTGGCGTTCAAATGCCAGAAAAGGGAGAAAAAATGGCGTTAAATGCCCAACCCATGTTCTTTGATGTCTTTTCTCCATGTTGGTAACTGTGATGACTTTGGGTATGAACATTAACTTTGCTTATGAACCTTTGTAGAAAGTAACGATTTTTTGATAGCTCATTTTGATTTTGTGTCATTTGCCCGTTTGGGGGGGGGTTGTTTCTCTGAAAAAGGTTGCGTCTTTGATGACTTCTTCTTGATACGTTTTGCTACTTGGTAGTTCCGTTTGCTGATAAGCTGAGACTATGAATTTGGAAGGTAGTTATTTTGATGACTTTGTTTGATTTATAGCTTTCTAGGGTAATGACTTTCTTTTCTTATCGGGATGTCACTTTTTGAGAGAGGGCTTTTCTTTGTCTTTACTGAGAGTTTTGTTGGGATGTTAGTCTTGTAGGTTTTCCTGAGTCCTTGTTCTGTTAACTGCCTCCAAAGGATGCCCCTGGTGTGGGTCCTGGGGTTTCCTTTTGTTGCCTGTACTGCGTTGGATTATATTGTCCGAGTTATTTTGCTTTCTTCCGAGATGTATTTTGAGTAATCCAATCTTCTTTTCTTGCTGTAGGACTAGTTGACCTCATGTATTCTCGCAAAAATATTGTTGAGACATCTTCCCAAGTCTCTGAGGGCATGGCTAATTGGGTGGATTCTATGGTTCTTTTGTGTGTTTCATTGGTTGACTCAGAGTTTTGTCAACAACTTAGGCAATTTCATAGGATTTGTGGTAATGGTAGTGATGAGAAGAACTATGAGCTCGTATCTCCAACTTTTGAGGAAAGGGTCTGTTTTTCTACCTGAATTGCGGGAGAGCGCCCCTTTTCCTATGCATACGACTTCTTTTTTAGTCAAATGAATATTACTCTTCCTTTTACCAATTTCGAGACCAACCTATTATGGTCCTGTAATGTAGCTCCATCCCAACTTCACCCTAATTCCTGGGGTTTTATAAAAATCTTTCAGTTGCTGTGTCGTGAGCTCGGTATCCTTGCTTCACAATCCCTCTTCTTTTATCTTTTCGTTTTAACAAAGCCTGGGGTGGTTAAGAAGAAAGCCGCTTAGGTTTCTTTTCGAGCTTCCTAGGGGAAAAAGGTTTTCTCCATGTTTGATGAATCTTTTCGCGACTTCAAAAATTACTTTTTAGGGTCCGAGCTGTTGAAGGAGCTCGGCCCTTCTTCCTAGATGAAAATGATGAGCCCACCTTTCCCTTGGAATGGCAAAAGAATGTAATGGTATCTAAATATATGTGTGAGATGTTAGATGAGGTTAAGCAAGCTTTTGTGACTGTGCTGGAAGAAAACTGGGGGCAGCCTCCCCATCTCGACACAAAGAAATTCTTAGCAAACCCCTCTCTCCTCCGAGCTGAGCTGGGTAGTAGTCAATTCCTCTTTTGGTTTTGCTTATTTCGTCGAGTTTATCTTTTATAAGATCTTTTCTGACTCGTAACTTGGTTTCCCACTGTGATGTGTTGTTTGCAGAGATGATTAAAAATAACAAATCCATGAAGGCCTTTAAAAGGGCAAGGAAGGCTACTACAACTCAAAATATCTCGGCCAAGGCTGCCAGGGAGGGGTCTTCTCAGGTTTCGTTGAAGCCTTTAGTTCCGAGTTCTCCTGGACCGAGGAGGATGATCCCTAATCCTCGGGTTCATTTGGTTGATCCTTCACAGACTTCTGTTGCTACTTCTTCTCCTACCGGCGCTCCTCCTCCAAAAAGACCCCAGACTGTCAAGCCTTTTAATCTGGATGCTCCCGAATTTGATGTTGTCGTGTTTGTTGATCAATAGATTGCTCCTTATGGTGTCATGCCTACTGATGATATATCTATTCTTCATCATTTGGATTTTATCACTCAGAGTGGCATTAAACTGGCACACATGGGAGCAGCTTTATACCGAACCGCTCAAGATCTTCCTATCCATGCTACAAATGCCTTTATGGAAGAGGCAAAATTAGAATTTGATCAGATTAAGGGTTTGAAAGAGGAGCTTGAGGTGAAAGTAACCAAGCTGGATAAGGAGTTGGAGGGGGAAAAGACTCGAGCTATTGGTCTGGCGGCCATTGTGAAATTAGCTGAAGACACATCATTAAAACAAAAGGATAGCTATGTTACCACCTATAGAGAGATGATGGATCTCAGGAACAGCTTGAAATCTGTCCGTGCTGATTATACCGAACTTCAAGGTCACCTTATAGGCAGTGTTAATGCTACTTATGAGAATCTAAAGGAGCAAGTTCGAGTTCTTATGCCGGAGCTTGACCTTTCCCTTTTTAGCCTGGACAACATTGTTAGGGATGGTACGATTGTTCCTGATGATTGATGAGCGGATAATTTATACGCTTTTTGGCATTGTTTTTAGGTAGTTCTTTGTATGATCTAGTTACTTTTGGGGATGTTTTCATTAGTTTTTATGATAAATTCACATTTCTGGACTTTACTATGAGTCTGTGTGTTTTTCTGTGATTTCAGGTATTTTCTGGCTGAAATTGAGGGACTTGAGCAAAACTCTGATAGGAGGCTAACAAAGGACTGCTGATGTTGTTGGAATCTGACCTCCTTGCACTCAAAATGGATTTTCTGGAGCTACAGAACTCCAAATGGCGCGCTCTCAACGGCGTTGGAACTTAGACATCTTGACCTTTTCATCAATATATAATAGTCCATACTTTATTCGAGATTTGATGACATAAGCTGGTGCTCAACGCCAGTTTCATGCTACATTCTGGAGTCAAACGCCAGAAACACGTCACGAACCAGAGTTGAACGCCCAAAACACGTTACAACTTGGCGTTCAACTCCAAGAGAAGCCTCAGCTCGTGGATAGATCAAGCTCAGCTCAAGCACACACCAAGTGGGCCCCGGAAGTGAATTTATGCATCTATTACTTACCTCTATAAACCCTAGTAGCTAGTTTAGTATAAATAGAACTTTTTACTAGTTTATTAGAAATCTTTGATTGTATTATTCAATCTTGGGATGTTTAGTTCTTAGATCTGGGGGCTGGCCACTCGGCCATGCCTGGACCTTTCACTTATGTATTTTCAACGTTGGAGTTTCTACACACCATAGATTAAGGGTGTGGAGCTCTGCTGTACCTCAAGTTTTAATGCAATTACTACTATTTTCTATCCAATTTAATTTATTCCTATTCTAAGATATTCGTTGCACTTCAACTTGATGGATATGATGATCTGTGACACTCATCATCATTCTCACCGATGAATGCGCGTGACTGACAACCACTTCCGTTCTACCTTAGACCGGGCACATATCTCTTGGATTCCTTGATCAAAATCTTCGTGGTATAAGCTAGAATTGATGGCGGCATTCATGGGAATCCGGAAAGTCTAACCTTGCCTATGGTATTCCGAGTAGGATTCCGGGATTGAATGACTGTGACGAGCTTCAAACTCCTGAAGGCTGGGCATTAGTGACAGACGCAAAAGAATCACTAGATTCTATTCCAACTTGATTGAGAATCGACAGATGATTAGCCGTGCTGTGACAGAGCATTTGGACCATTTTCACTGAGAGGATGGGATGCAGCCATTTACAACAGTGATGCCCTACATACAGCTTGCCATAGGAAGGAGTGATGAAAAACTAGAAGGAAGAAGTAGGAAAGCAGAGATTCAGAAGGAACACAGCACCTCCACACACCTATCTGAAATTCCCACCATTGAATTACATGAGTAACCTTATCTCTATTTTCTGTTTATTTTATTATCTTTATTTAAACCAATAATATCTTAATCCAGTTAAATCCGCCTGACTGGGATTTACAAGATGACCATAGCTTGCTTCATACCAACAATCTCTGTGGGATCGACCCTTACTCACGTAAAGTATTACTTGGACGACTCAGTACACTTGCTGGTTAGTTGTGCAGAGTCGTGACAAAGAGAGATTCACCTTTGAGAGCATCAAATCTTTGGAGCCATTGTTTGATCTCAATTTCGTCCACCAATGATGATGATGTCAATTGTCCTTCATTGCCTGCCACCAAAACCTCTATTGCGCTGACCTCTTTGACTCCCACTGCTGAGGTCGATCGTCCTGAGTCAAAACCTAATTATCACATCTTGAATCGGAATGATGGGACAGTGGATGCGGTGCCTCTTCAGACTCATCCTCCTTCACCCCATGTTGATGCTGCCGATAAGTCTTTGGATCCCCAATGATTATTCAGGATGTTTGTGTAGACAGCACGACTTGTGGGCTTTTGAACTTTTTATATTTGTAAATGGTGTTTCTGACTTTTTGCTACTTTCCTAGTTGCTTGTTTAGCAACTTTATTTTGAAAAACAAAGTAGTTTTCAGGCTCTTGGGGCTGACTTTGGTGGCCTCTTGAGTTTTGAGCGGATATTTGTAAAGGGATTTACTTTTTATAACTTGTTTGTGGGAGGCCGATTTCATGCCGCTCCCTTCTAAGTTATTTTTAGTAATCCTCTTTCTTGGACTTTGTCTGGTCTCTTTCAGGGGTTACTTTAATAACTTTTGTGTTTCGGGCTGACTTTATCATGTCAGGCCCTTCTAAGTTATTTTTGTAAACGTTTTTCTTGGACCTTTTTCAGGTCTCTTTCAGGGATTACTTTTATAACTTTTGTGTTTCGGGCCGACTTTATCATGTCGGGCCCTCCAAAGTTATTTTTGTAATCCTCTTTCTTGGACCTCGTTCAAGTCTCTTTCAGGGATTACTTTTATAACTTTTATGTTTTGGGCCGACTTCATCACGTCGGGGCCTTCTTAGTTATTTTTGTAATCCTCTTTCTTGGAACTTGTTCAGGTCTCTTTCAGGGATTACTTTTATAACTTTTGTGTTTCGGGCCGACTTTATCATGTCGGGCCCTCCAAAGTTATTTTTGTAATCCTCTTTCTTGGACCTCGTTCAAGTCTCTTTCAGGGATTACTTTTATAACTTTTATGTTTTGGGCCGACTTCATCACGTCGGGGCCTTCTTAGTTATTTTTGTAATCCTCTTTCTTGGAACTTGTTCAGGTCTCTTTCGGGGATTACTTTTATAACGTTTATGTTTTGGGACGACTTCATCACGTCGGGCCCTTCTAAGTTATTTTTGTAATCCTCTTTCTTGGACCTTGTTCAGGTCTATTTCAGGGATTACTTTTATAACTTTTATGTTTTGGGCCGACCTCATCATGTCGGGCCCTTCTAAGTTATTTTTGTAATCCTCTTTCTTGGACCTTGTTCAGGTCTCTTTCAGGGATTACTTTTATAACTTTTATGTTTTGGGCCAACTTCATCATGTCGGGCCCTTCTAAGTTATAGTAATCCTCTTTTATAGGGCTGGCCAAACCTCTTTATAGGGATTTACTTATAACTTTTGTTATTGCGACTGGTCTAACTTCTTTACATCGGCCAGTCTTTAAGTTATTTTTTAGCAATCCATTTTATTAGGACCTCGTCAGGTCCTTTCTATGGATCACTTTCGATAACTTCTTGCATTATTCTGTTTTCATCTTTGCCGATTTTGTAGAAATTCGGTTTCATCCTCGTATGGTCGACCTTTTAATGAATTTGGTTTTCATCTCTGCTGGGTTTTATCGAGATCGTGTAGTGAATTTGATTTTCACTTTCTGCGATCTATAGCTTTATAATCGGACGATCAATGTTTCACATTAATGCAGCTTGAGAATTTGTAGAAGATCTCAACAGATTTTATTCAAAAGAAAATGCAAATATATACATGCGGGAGTTTTATCCCCCTAAGTCGGGCGATTTGTAGGACTTGGCTTGGCGCCTCATTAAAAAACTTGTTCAGGAAAAAGAGTGCGCCTTATCCTAAGATCCTTTGTCATCCCTAACTATAGTACCTTCTTAGGTTGCACGCGTGCCATCACTACAAGGGAACCAGGAAATAGCGGCGGTTTCTGAAGTGATTTGCGGCGCCGCCAAACGAGATTCCAGCGGTTTGTTAAGCGTCGCCTATTAGGGGGTGGTTATATGATTTTGCGGCGGTTCTCAAGAACCGCTGGCACAACCGCCGCAAATCCCAGGATTAACATCGTAATATTTAGCGGCGGTTTAAAACTGCCGCAATATGGAAATCTGTGATCCACACGAAATGTTCGACGGTTCGAAACGGCCGCTATTTAATGGCCACAGTTTAAAGACTAATGCGTTACCGGCGGTTTGAAAACGTCGCGGTTTAACGGCCAATGTTTTTTGAAATGTAACTGGCGGCGGTTTAAAACCGCCGCTATCTCCTAACCTTAATTTTCAAATTTCTAACGGCTAGTTCGCAACCGCCACTATTTTTCGGTTAAATGGCCGCAAAAATACTGTTTTGTACACTGGCAATCCACGCTGTTTTTTATTTCAATGTACATTTTTTTCATTTTTTTAATCGTTCTTAATATTAGTATGTTAAATTATTTAAAATCCCGAAAAATAAATTGCAGGGTAAACGACAATAGCAAAACCAATAATTTAATTAATATAATTATCCGAATATCAATAAAGTGTACTCCTTACTAAGAGTTGCATAATCAACAAAATGAAAGTGTATATCTGAAAGAAGAAACGGTTCCACAATCCTAAGTTCTACTTTCTATTCTGTCCCTCCAACGCACTCATCCATGTGGCGACGTCTGATGGCAGCTTCCTACCTTGCCCTTGAAGTAGACATATCAAAGCACTCTCCATTGCCTGCATCCTGACCATCCCAGCTGCTACTTCATCCTCTACTGCCTGTCTTTTGGTTTTTTCGGCTGCTACTTCATCCTCCACTGCCTGTCTTTTGGTCTTCTCGGCTGCTACTTCATCCTCCACTGCTTTCCTTTTCAATTTCTCTGCTGCCAACTCTGCTTCTAGTTCAAGCAGCACCCTTTGGGTCTCCTCCCTTTCAAAACCATTGCTCGGCTGATGGGAATTCATACCGAAGACTTGACTAGAAGTCGGCCCCAACCCCATTCCACGCACCCTACCCAGACGCTCTTTTCCGAGAGCTTGAGCAAGCGAATCATTCTGGGATAACAATCTAGAAGATTCATCGCATTGCTCAATAGCCTCAATTCTTTCCTACACACATAGATAAGCAATTAAGAGCATTTATTAGCTAGTTGCTAACCGCATAGACTTCCAATAAAATTTAAAAAATTAAAACATAGGAAAAACTATAGGAGAACACATTACTTACTCCAATAGCGCGAGCTGCATCATGGATATAGGAGCCATCAGTTTTTTTGTGCGTTAAGAGATACAACTCTTCTTTACTAACTATCCTCCCTAGTCATTCCGACTGTACCAATAATGATGACAAATGTTATAGGGTAGAGGAACAGATAGTTAAAAAACATTCCCAAAATTAGATTACCTCTTCTTGTCTGAGCCTTGCCAAGCTTTTCGATCCACTGGTGTGGGTGTAAAGATGCTTTGATCGATTCTCGGCATTTTTCTTACACTTATCCTGTCACGCCATCAAATTAAGAGTTACTAGACACTAGTTCTGACGAACTAAATGTGACATAAATGGACTTTGTCTATTATGAAACAAAACTATATTATCTGTGTCTCTTTGTTGTTGCGATAATCGAGAAACCTTTTCCAATGATTTGCAGTAATTCCATCTAGGCGGTTTTCAATATTTGCTGCAAGTGAAAGTTCTGGGTCACAGCAGTGATGCTATAATCTGTTCCTCGTTTCCTTCCAAGCCCTTCCTAGTATTTTGAATATTATACCTTTTATAATTCCTCTACTATCTTCTTCAAAATGGAACATTTCTTATAACATTAAAATTAAACTGTGAGTATTGTTCAAAGTATGAGTTTGGAATGGTACGAAGAAATAAAAATAACATTTTACCTTTACTATTTCATTATAGACCTTGTCCCTCGTGCGAACCTTTCCCCTGTCCCTCTCGCAGATTGGAAATTTGGTGTAGTCAGATCATAGCAGTCCCATAACGCCGCTCAATAGACCTGCTTCATCCCCAACTGGGTTGCAGTGCATTGTTAAACCTGAGTACGACCTTTCTTCTGTTAGGTGGCTTCATAGCTTCCTTCACGCTCAGTTTGACCTGTTTGATTGTGCCATCAGATTCTGTAAAACATATTAATTTTTAGTTAGTTACCATTGGAGTCAAGCTACGAATACACTTAGAAAAATAGGGCAATGAAAAGTATAATTAAATAAGTTCTCTTATACCAATTGTTTTAACATCCCAAAATTCTCTGGTCTTGTGTCCCTTGCGCTTTTGAGCATCCTGTGCAGCCAAAAGGGTATCAACATGTTGGTCAAAAGAATCTACCTCATCTGCCTCTGGGTCTACCTCTTCGGCGTCCGGCTCTGAGTTTTGAACATCATTCATGGAAGCCCGTAGAGCAGGCAGTGGTTCGGTTCTAAGCTGGCGAAAGGGGCGTAAAGACGAGGACGTGGGGTCACTACTACCACTGGGCGGCGGAATTAGGCAGTCCGCTCTCTGCGAAGTTGAAGCCGCATGACCTCCCACTTGAGGCTACGTGTCTACATGGGTTTTCTTCGTGAAACGACCTACCCGAGGCATATTTTCCAACTGCATTCGGATTAGAACGAAGTAATAACAACTAATATGTATATAATAATATAAATTAACTAGCAAAAAGGACACCGGCATACCCCAGTTACATGAGTACTTGAGTAGTACATGACTACATGACTACATGAGTTGAGTGACCATGTTAACATAGAAATCAAATATGTGCGGCATAGAAAAAAACATTGATGTATTCACAATTTATCTATAATGCCTAGAATACAATTATTAATTTATGTTAAATGTAATTATTCATGTTAAATATAATTATTCAATTATTTATGTTAAATATAATTATTCATGTATCATTTTTATTAACCCAAATATAGCTTAGATAAAAAAATAGTAAGGCGGAAATAGCACAGTAATAACAATTAATATGTACAACATAATATAAATTATCATCTTTCCCAATTGCATTCAAAAAATACGAGAGTACATGAATACATCAGTTAAGAGAGTATATTAACAAGGAAATCAAATATGTTAGGCATAAAAAAACATGGACGTACTCACAATTTCTCTATAATGCCTAGAACCAATTTCTATGGACAATCAATTTAATCAAAGGCTTGATAAGATTGCTAAGGGGTTCCATTCAGTCTAATGAATTTCTAGGTCCCTTATATACTTGTCGTTAATAGCATTGCCTAAGTTGGATGCTGTGAATATTGAAGGGAGGAACTAGGATTAATCGTGTGAATATTGAAGGGAGGAACTATGATTAATCGTGTTTACCTGCAGCGGGATGACTGGAGTGAAGGTGAGAGAGAAACCATCGGAAAGACGGACGTGGAGGAGATAAATCTGGACGAAGCAAGCTACAATAAGGATTATTGGTATTAGGGGAAAAATAAGGATTTAAGGGGCAGTGGCTTATCTAATTTAAAATTTAAGTTTGTGTTTTTTGGTTTTTTGTAATTTTTTTTAAAAGTATTAGTAGGTATTGAAAGAAAAATTACGTTAAAAAAATATATACTTAACGAATACATTAGTTTGTTATGTATATATTTATAAAAAAATATTTATGTTAATTTTATTAACTGATTTAAGTATATATTAATAAAAAAAATTTTCATATATCTCTGTTGAATATTTTTTAGTTGGTAATGTTTTTAAAAGTATTATAGGTATTAATAAAAAAATTACGAAAAACATAAATACTTACCTCACATTATTTTGTAAAGTATATATTAATTTTTAAGAAGTATTTGAAACTATTTTGGTTTTTTATTTTATTCAAAATTAATTTATCTAACATTTTAAAAAGAGAATAATTTGTAAAAAAAGATTTTATTCAAGACTAATTTATACATATAAATATTGTTAGATACCAATTTAAATATTATTCTATTTAAAGTTATTAATTATTAATATAAGTCAAATTAGTTTGAAATATAACTTGAACCAAACTCAAAAGAAAAAAAAAGAATGGAATTGTAGAACTCAATCTCTTGGTTCCTAGCTACAGGATACACTTGTCGTAATAATGCTACATGCATAACTCAATCATTTCACTATAAAATTCTTCACATATACATTTATGAGGATAGAAAATTTACTATAAAATAAACTGCAAATCACTATCTTAACTTAAAAAAAATATAAAATTTACATACATTATTTGCCAAACTCTGTGCTCTTTTAATAATTTAATTTCATTTACTTCATATATTATTATTATTTCATTTTTTTTATTCAGTGAGTTAAAAGGAGGCAGACATACCGTTGTTTATATTGATTCAATCAAAACGTTTATCAAAGTTAAAAAATATAATGTTAATGATATATTTATTCTGTTGTCTTTTTTTACAAGTTTAGAATTTTGGAAAGAATAATTTTATGACATGATATTAAAATTCTATATCTAAGAGGTCTAGAATTTGATCACTGGTAAATTAAAAAGTGAAAAAAAATTAGATAAAAAATAAAATAAGATAAAAAAATAAAGTAAAAAATAAACTTATGCACGCAAAACTTAAGTAAATCTAATGTTAGATATATAGTAATTTGAGATTAATCTCTTCCAAATTCATTACTACTTCATCAAATTCAACACACAAAGGAAAAATCACAAATAGTCACTTTGTTCAATTGAGTCCTAATATTTCGTGAGATAAGGCAGACTAATAATAAAGAGTTGAGTCAACATATATCATTCTCCTCTAGAGTTTTATTTAGATCAAAGGTTATGATGGAAGGTTGGTGTCCTTTAGAGACAACCTCATCAGAACTATCTGGTGCAACGTCTTCTTCGAGAATTGAATCTTGAACTACCTCGCCAGTCTCTTCTGAAACGTCTTGAGTCTTTTCCCGAGACAAACCTGACGGATACACCGTAAGCAAACAAGTTATTAGAAGTCACAAATTTTACAAAAAACAAAGAACAAAATAGCGCCATGTTATAAACTGCTGGTTTGGCTTACGTTCCCATAGTTTTGTAAGACCTCTTTCTATAAGAGTGAATTCCTCCCGAGATGCCGTTTCGAGTTCAACTTGAAAATTATTCTGATATCGTGCCTGCACAAGTTTAATGAGGTTGCAGCTGATAAGGTGCAATAGTTGGTAGCTAAAAGTCATCAACAACACTAACCAAAGGCAATTGCTATATACTTCAGCAACATTTAATGCTTCACGTCTCAAATTAAGAACATGCCAAAATCAGCGAGACCAAACAGAAATATAAATCAGTAATGAACATGCTTGACAAATTTGAATGGACATCGTGGTATAGATCAGAAATATAGGTCAGTAATATAGACCAACTTAAGAACATGCTTAACAAATTTAAGCATTACAAATGGATCTTCATTCAATAAAACAGAAAAAAAGGAAGAGCAAATTACAAGGCTGCCAGCAAGTACATATAGTCAACAAGAGCTAGAATCCAACCCGTTACAGAGGGATCTTTTTCTCTTCCCACCTTTGATTATTTCCTTAAAGTTGTTGTAGTTAACTCAGACTTTAAGAAGAAAGACTCTAAAAAGAACATAATTAACTCTAATAGTTAATTATTAAATCTTGTAAAATCAAGAAACTCGCATTAATTCTGAGATACTACTAGTGCTATATATGCTAATATAAAAGACAAACATGCACCTCCTCCAGTATTTGTTGCGAAAGGTGCAGGTTCGTGCTAGTGACGAACCCAAAGCCAAATTTTTTGCGGTACTTTGTTGCGAATTGAAGCAATCCCTACAATGTCCATTTTTTCAAATATGTTAGCCCCTTCAGAAAGTGCCTTTCAATTAAAGACAATCAAACATCTGAATTTGCTTTGGCAAGTTGAAATAAAGCCAAGCAGCGGTTATACGAGCAGACACATGACAACTTACCGTCCTAATATCCCCACGCGCAATAGTAATAGCATCACATAAGTGCATGTGTGCTGAGAATGTGTCCAGCCATGACTGAATGGGCAACTTGTTGAACCACAGGTCTCTTGTGAATGACCTTGCGTGCTCCAGTGAGGAGAACGGGGAGGCCTCAATCATCGCCTTCCAAAACAAGACGCTAGAGGCACAAAGGAAGAGGTCCCTCTCTTCCAATTTCCCTGGCAAAAAAAATTAATTGTAAATAAATAGGAAAATACATCAGGTATATCCAATTTCTAAGAATCTATTATATGCTAGTTGCTAATTAATATTTATGCAATCTTATAACCCTCAACAGTGATATACACTATAAAAATAGCGCACATGTCCAGAATTAGTATCCGAATACATCTATATATAGGCAGCCTCGTCGCAATTATCGATGGCATCAGTGGTTGGTTCCTCCAAATCATCGTTCCGTCTCAATGACAAACCTTCGATGTCAAACTCAGCCAACCCAGTCAGGATCGGTTGGGGAGAAAATTCGAAGTTACACTATCCTATATCTTCACCCATTTCAAACATGTCCCTTGGGTTCACATGGATTACCACACTCCATTCTTTATCAGCGTCATCCTCGACATAGTATACTAGGCGAGCCTCGGATGCAAGAATGTACGGTTCATCATCTTCTCGATCACCGGCATGAATTGGATGAGAGAAGTTAACCACCGTGTGTCCCAAAGAGTCTTATTTTATACCTCTGCCAGTTGTGGTGTTTGCCCAGATACATCTAAACAAGACGACTGTGAATTGACCACTGTAATTTAACTCAATGATGTCCACTAGTTTTCCGTAATACGAGATGCTACCAACGGCAACATTACTATCGCGCTTGCTTGCGTAACTCCTAGTGTCAGAAGTGACATACACCCGCTCGTCAGAGAACCTGATTCAATGCAAACAAATTAAGTTCAGAGAAAGTCCGAATTTAACTCCGAGAATTAGAGGAAACATTGAACAATGGTAACCAAGATATTGATAAGCTGATGAGAGATCTTGAGATTAAAACCATGGAAAATAAACATTCATAACAGATTCTGGAAAAGATGTTACTAAGCTGGTAAATGATCTAGTAAAGAAACAGATTCATGAAAAAATATCCCCTGGTTGGTCAGTTTATCATCCAATAAAGCTTGTTAGAGAGCCAGTAAGGCCATTGCCTTGTGGTGGAGAGTTTTCACTTGGAGAGTTGTTACAGTACAAATCACAAGATGGTCTTAGAGTTGTTATGCTCATTTGGGATGACAGAACTTCACATGACAAGTTCCTTATCAAAACTGTAATTGCTCTTTCATTCATTCATTCATTTCTGTTCAAGTGCAAGATGGGTTCTAAAGCTGATATTGTTCATTGCAGGATGGAGTGATGCAAACTCATGATGAGGAAACCAAACAGTTCTTTAAAAACTCAGCTGTTCATTGCGTGCTATCTCTGCATTATGCAAGCAATAAGCTCAGTATTTTCAAGCAACAGGCATGGATTTTCTGCACTTGATATCTTCTTTCAGATTCACATTCACATTATGACATTAGTCCTAGTTTAATTGATTGAGTCTCTTGGTTCAGGTTGTGTGAACCCTCTTTACTCATCATCAGAAGTGTGTGCTTGTTAACTCACAAGGTGCAGGGAATAATAGGAAAATATCTTTGGAACCATGGTTGTTATTCAATCAAACTATTTCATAATCCTACATTTCAAGTTAGTGCTCACTTTGCTTCTTTGGAACCCTGGTTTTTATTCAATCAAACTATTTCATAAAACATTTCAACTTTCGAAAATGGTTTTATCTTTAATGTATTAATAAGGTTCTTAAATGTGAAAAAGACTCAGAAATTATTTTAAAAGAATTCATAACCTCTCCAATTTGTTCAAATTTTACAAATATATATATACAAATCCATGAAAAATTCTGCCTCACTTTTTCTTATCCTTATACCAAACACAACCTTGACTTTCACTTTGAGAAGATAACAATGCAATCATGAAGTGACAAAACAAGAAATAAATTTAAAATACTTAGTACATACATATATAAACCTGCTCCAAACCAAATATAAAAGTTTGATTATGCAGAAAAGGAAAAAAAGGTGATGCATCTCCGCGAAATTAACCTTATTTAAGAATTAAGAGCTCTTAGTTCTTGAAGTTATAATACATTACCCTAGCATTGGGCTCTACAAATATGAACATCAAACAGATCTTTTTCATTGGTGAGCTCAAAAACACAAACATCTCCAACTTCAAAACATGAAGACTATTCAGAGTCTTATTAATCAACACTATAAAATATAATTTCATTAATACTATGTCAGTTGTTCTACTTTGATTTTAAAAGACAACGTTGTATTGTAATTAGCTCAAATTAAAACTCATACAAAAATTTGGAAAAAAAAGGACTTGACCCGATCCCCATGTTATTCCAAAATTATCGCCGATTGATAACGTGAACAGAACACAAAACCAAAAACATACATAGTAAAACCCACACAAGCAAACGGAAGGGAAAATGCAACAACCCATGTACTCAACACAACCTTAGTTGCAAAACCTAATCGAAACAGCTATTGAACTACCACACCAAACAACAAACACAAAAAGAGCAATGAACTTACCAGAAGCCCTCGCCACACAAATTCAACTTCGACCCAGAAAAGATTGAGAAATATAAATGGAAGAAATTAAAGGATTGCAAAATAAATTCAGATAGACAGTGCATGGGTCTTGATATGAAAGAAAGCAATCACAGGTTCTACGCAAAGCAAGCAGGTTTTTCAGCATTTAACAAGTAAATCAACTAACTCCTAAAAACACATCA
The DNA here is from genome assembly GCF_003086295.3 of Arachis hypogaea. Taxonomy (NCBI): domain Eukaryota; kingdom Viridiplantae; phylum Streptophyta; class Magnoliopsida; order Fabales; family Fabaceae; genus Arachis; species Arachis hypogaea. The sequence continues at coordinate 71,527,788 of NC_092036.1, forward strand.
AGACTCAGGGGTTCAGATATTGGGAAAAAATTCAATCTGAGTGTTAAATTGAAGAAAAAATTGGCCAGAATTAATTAAAATACGTTGTTCAGACCAAAATTAATAAAGCATAAAGATTAAATTGATGCTCGAATAGTTTTCTTAAGAACCCCGAAACTTAAATTGGGACGAGGCAGAGGAACTAACCACTTAGAGGGGAGTCTATTGCAATCAGCAACGCGAAGCACCGCCAAAGGGGAGAAGGCTGCCAAGGATGACACAGGGACGGATGGATTGAGATGACGCCGACGACTTCAAACACATGCACAGCAGGAGAAGACTCCGACGACCCCTTCTACTTCACCTTCGTGCACGGGAGCTACACGGATGAGGGAGGAGCCTGGTGACCGGAACAACGATGGAATGGACTCGATTGGATCTAACAGAGGGAAGGGAAGGACAGCGGGGAAGGAGCCTTGTTGATTGCTATACCTTGGCTCTGACGAAGGGTTATCGCGCCAAATACTTGAAGGTTATGGCGCGAAATCAATTTGCTCTGGGTATTTTAGCGAGGCAACATCCCCTTCCCCCCAATGTCATCTGCTGCGGTGAGGGCCCAATACCTCCTCGGTTCAGTTTATTTGGAGCGGGGGAGTATTTACGCAGCAGGAATCGCCACAAAATAGAGCAATCTGGAGCGGTTGGGGAGATCGGCCGGCAATTTGGGCCGGCAATAAGGTTATTAGATGCAGACCTTCAAACCGCATGAAGAACGGCAGCAAATCCCTCGAACAGCAGCGCTCTAGAAAAGGGGCTGGTGTTTTAGCGCAAGTAACACCCGGTTCTCTTGTAGTGCATGACCTAGGAAGCTCTCGCCCATCGAGTTCGGACAGTCTGTAATAGCCCTTTCCAAGTACTTCTATGACTTGGTAGGGTCCTTTCCAGTTTGTTGCCATCTTTCCTTCTCTAGGTCGAGTTGTTCCGATATCATTACGGATTAGGATGAGGTCGTTCTCAGCAAAAACTTGCTGTACTATCTTTTGATTGTATCTCGAAGCCATTCGATGTTTTAATGCTTCTTTCCTTATCCGAGCTCTTTCTTGGACTTCCAGAAGTAGGTCGAGTTCTTCTCTTTGAAGTTGGGAGTTGGCTTCCTCATTATAGTAGATCACTTTGGGCGACCCTTCTTCAATATCTACCGGGATCATTGCCTCCATTTCGTATGCTAATCGGAAGGGTGATTCCTTTGTGGTGGAATGTGGCGTTGTTCGATATGCCCATAGGACTTGTGGGAGCTCCTCAGCCCGGGATCCCTTTGCGTCCTGTAATCTACGTTTCAACCCAGCCAATATGACTTTGTTGGCAGCTTCGGCTTGTCCATTGACTTGGGGATGTTCTACGGAAGTGAATTGTTGTTTTATGTTCAAGTTGGCCACTAATTTTTTGAAGCCTGCATCTGTGAACTGGGTACCATTGTCTGTGGTGATGGAGTATGGAACCCCGAACTTGTGACAATGTTCCTATATAGGAATTTTTGACTTCTTTGAGCAGTGGCATTAGCTAGGGGTTCTGCCTCGATCCACTTTGTGAAATAGTCTACCTTCACTATGAGAAATTTAACTTGTTCCGATCCCTGAGGGAAGGGTCCAAGAAGGTCGAGTCCCCATTTTGCGAATGGCCAAGGTGAGGTCACGCTGATGAGTTTCTCTGGCGGAGAGATATGAAAGTTGGCATGTTTCTGACATGGTGGACTTGTCTTTACGAACTCTATGGCTTCCTTTTGTAGAGTTGGCCAATAAAATCCTGCCCGGAATACTTTTTTGGTAACTGCTTGCGCTTCGAGATGATTGCCACAAATGCCACTGTGTACTTCTTCTAGAACTTCCTTTGTGTTGGAAGTCGGCACACATTTTAATAATGGTATTGAAATCCCTATTTTGTATAGAGTGTTGGTTATGATAGTGTAGTATTTTGCCTCCCGTTTTAACCTCTTTGCCTCCTTTTCCTCTGTGGGGAGTGTTTCTGTTTTGAGGTAATTGATTACGGGAGTCATCCATCCTTGATCCTGACCTGTTATGGCTAGGACTTTTTCTTCTATCGAGATTGATGGGTTCTGCAGGATTTCTTGGATGAGGCTTCTATTGTTGCCCCGTGGTTTGGTGTTGGCTAGTTTTGAGAGTGCGTCAGCTCGGGCATTCTATTCTCGGGGTATGTGACAGACCTCATATTCTCCGAGTTGTCCGAGCTGTTCCCTGGTTTTGTCCAAGTACTTTTTCATGGTGGGATGTTTGGCTTGGTAGCTTCCTACTATTTGTGAAGTGACTACTTGTGAGTCGCTGAAGATAATAAGCTTTTGATCTCCAACCTCCCTAGCCAACTTCAAACCAGCTAGCAGTGCCTCATATTCCGCTTGGTTGTTCGAGGCAGGAACCCGAATTTGAGGGAGCGTTCGATTTGGATTCCTTGGTCGCTTTCAATTATCACACCCGCGCCGCTTCCAGTTTTATTTGAGGAACCATCCACGTATAGATTCCATTTTGTGGGGATTTCTGGTGTGTCTTTAATTTCTGTAATGAAGTCAGCCAGGTATTGTGATTCGATGGCTGTCCGAGCTTCGTATTGAAGATTAAATTCGGACAACTTGACTGCCCATTACAAGATTCTGCTCGCCAGGTCTATTTTCTGTAAAATCCCTTTTATGGGCTGGTTGGTCCGAACCCTAATGGTGTGAGCTTGGAAGTATGGACGAAGTCATCGAGATGTTAGTATGAGAGCGTAGACAAATTTTTCTATTTTTTGGTAGTTCAGCTCAGATCCTTGTAATGCTTTACTGATGAAGTATACGGGTTGTTGCCCACTGTCGTCTTCTCGAACTAGTGCTAAGGCTACTGCCTGACTTCCTACCGCGAGATACAATATGAGTGTTTCTCCTTCCCGCGGTCATGTTAGGATAGGTGGTTGTCCCAAGAATCTTTTGAAATCTTGGAAAGCTTGCTCGCACTCTGTTGTTCATTCAAACTCCTTTTCCTTCCTTAGAGTGGCGTAGACGGGAAGAGATCTTATTGCCAATCCGGCTAGAAATCTGGACAAGGCTGCCAACCTCCCGTTGAGTCGTTGTACCTCTTTGACAAAAGTCGGACTCTTCATGTCGAGTATGGCCTGACATTTATCCGGATTTGCCTCAATTTCTCTTTGTGTGAGTGTAAAACCCAAAAATTTTTCAGCTTCCACTGCGAAGGTGCATTTTTCAGGATTGGGTCGCATGTCGTGCCGTCTTATAGTGTCCAATACTTGGGTCAGGTCGGACAATAGCGTCACTTCAATTTGTGTCTTTATTAACATGTCGTCCACATAGACTTCCATGATTTTTCTGATGTGATCTGTAAAGACCTTATTCATTAATCTCTGATAAGTAGCTTTCGTATTTTTAAGACCGAAAGGCATGACAATGTAGCAAGAGTTTGCTTTTGGGATGAAGAAGGAAGTTTTTTCTTGGTCGGGTGGATACATTGGGATTTGATTGTATCCTGAGTATGCGTCCATAAACGAGAGGTATTTATATCTAGAGGAGGCATCTACTAGAGCATCGATACTTGGGAGTGGATAATGATCTTTTGGGCAGGCTTTGTTGAGATCAGTGTAGTCGGTGCACATTCGCCACTTTCCGTTTGATTTTTTCACCAAGACGACGCTAGCTAGCCATAGTGGGTATTTGACTTCTCTTATGAAACCTGCCTTCAGTAGAGCTTATACCTGCTCTTCCACAGCTTGGGATCATTCTGGTCCGAGCTTTCTATGCCTCTATTATACTGGCCGAGATCCTGGGTAAACTGATAGCCTGTGGCACATTAACTTGGGGCCTATGCCTGGCATGTCTGCGGCCTTCCATGCAAAAAGGTTAATGTTATATTGCAAGAACTATATGAGTGATTCTTTTATGTCTCCTTTTAGGATTGTACCGATATTGGTTGTTTGGTCCTGGGTGTCCCCGATCTGGACTATCTCTACTTCACCTTTGGGTTGTGGGCAGAGTTCTTCCAGCCTCTGCACTCCGCCGAGTTCGATTGTGTGGAATTCTTCTCCTCTGCCTCTGAGGTTTAGGCTTTCATGGTAACAGTGGCGCGCCGTCTTCTGGTCTACTTTTATTGTAGCTATCCCTTTTGCAGTTGGGAATTTTATGCATAGATGTGGAGTCAAGACTATTGCGCCGAGCTGATTCAATGTTGTCTGACCTATTAAGGTGTTGTAGGCTGAACTTACGTCAACCACGATGTAATCTATCTTGAGTGTTCTTGACTGGTTTCCTTTTTTGAAGGTTGTGTGTAGTGAGATGTACCCAAGCGATTGAACCAGGGTGTCTTCCAGTACGAACATGATGTTTAGATATGCTATAAGTTCTTTTTCTTCTAGGCCGAGCTTATCGAAGGCAGTTTTGAACAAGATGTCGGTGGAGCTCTTTTGGTCTATCAGTGTGCGGTGGAGATTTGCGTTTGCCAGTATAACAGTGATGACCATGGGATCATCGTGTCCTGAGATGATACCAAATGTGTCTTCTTTAGTGAAAGTAATTGCGGGGATGTCGGGTGCTTCCTCCTTCCCCTCGACATGATATACTTCTTTAAGATATCTTTTGTGAGATGATTTGGAGACTTCTCCTCCCGCAAATCTGTTGTGTATCATGTGGACGTATTTTTCTGGTGTACGAGGTGATCGCTCGGTTCGTCCGACATCTTCTTCCCTTCTTCTTTTTCTTTGCTCATCGTCCCAGGTGGCCAGATACCGATCTAATTTCCCTTCTCTTACTAGCTTTTCTATGACATTCTTTAAGTCAAAACATTCGTTGGTGGAATGCCCGCGGATTCGATGATATTCACAATATTCGGTCCGATTTCCTCCTCTGTTTTTGCCTTTGAGTGGTCGAGCTGGAGGTATTTTTTTAGTGTGGCAAACCTCTCTGTAGACATCAACAAGGGACACCCGAAGAGGGGTATAATTGTGGTATTTTTTTATTTTTTCTCCATGTCGATCTTTGTAACGACCCAATTTTCAGTACGCCTAGGACATACCGGAAACTGAGCACTACCAATTTGTCATCCTAATTATTATCTATTATTTATTATATGAGACTGATTCGTTGTTAAAAGCGTAGTTAGTTTGCGAGGTACTTTTTTTTCTTTGAAAACATTTGAATTAATAAACAGAATCATTTATAATCAATTCACAAATACTAACAGATAAAATAGTTATGAACAACCACACATAAATACATCACAATTAGTTGACAACATTCGGTGATTCAGCCTTTGTTAGAGTATAGACTGTTAGTTATAACACCCCTAGATATAGCTAGATAATAACTATATACATATACATACATACAACATCCCAGGTCCTGGCCTGTTCAAGAAGTCCCTAAGCTGGCACCCAGGCTAGCCTAGACTCTATACTCGCCTAGTCCCTCTAAACTACTAAAGCGAGGGAAAGTACGTTCTAAGTCTTCAAAACTCAAGTCAAGTGAACATCACCAAAGGTAGGACATCATATGCTATTCCTCTGCACGATCAGACATTGCCATAGGATGTCCCTCTGGTACCTCATCAAGTAGCCACACAACAGGAGTCTCGTACACAGGATTCAGGTTAAAGTGCGCATACGAACGGGGTGCAGACGTTGGCTGGTCTCATAGTATATACATAAACATAGATAAAGAGATTCACCCTAGACTCAGAAGACTACCTAGAGCGGAATTCTCTTTACGAACGGTCATCAGCGAACTACGGAAGGGTACTCATGCTTCCATCTGGAGGGGGAAGGGAGAGAGAAGGGGTAAGAACTGGGGAGTTCTTAGTAGGGTCGGGGTTATTAGTTACGTTCATTAATTTTGTGTTATTTAGCAGACTAATAGCAGAATATAGAGAAGTAGTAAACAGAAGACAGATAAATAGAGAAAATAGAGAAAACAGAAAAAGATCACAAACAGAAGAATACAAGAAAGTAAAACACAGACACAAACACAGAGAATAGAATACAAACAAAGAAAGCATACATTCATGCAACAATCATAATAGAGAAAATGCACAACCAAGTACGATGCATGTCTAGCCCTAGTGCAGGTAATGAGCTCATCTGTCGGTTACATACCCGCTCCTGATGTTACCCAGCAACCTCTGTCTGGATAAGGCTTTCCTGTTGGCAATATCCACTGCAAGCAACCTTTGTCTTGCAGGGTATCCACTGCAAGCAACCTTTGTCTTGCAGGGCGAAACTTATTAGCCGATATACGCCCAACAGACTCACTGTAAGCAACCTCTGTCTTACAAGGGCAACAACATACTCACTGTAAGCAACCTCTGTCTTACAGGAGCAACAACACACTCACTGTAAGCAACCTCTGTCTTACAGGAGCACATTCATCTTGATACCTTTGTAAGCAACCTCTGTCTTACAGCAAAGCATTATAGCAAGGTATCCCAGGAAAGCGTTCTCAGTGGTCGTACCACCATCTTTTTGACTGCCTCTCTGCAGCAGATTCTTACATAATCATTCTCATTATCATCATTCATTAACATTCTCATTATTCATCATCACTTTCACATTCTTATGTTGTACCTCTTTCTTTCTCTGTTCAATCATGCTATACAAACTCTACAGCTTTTACTTTTACAACATCTTAACTCAAACCATTTCTCTTTGTCACATTACTCTCTTCTCTGTGTCTTTTTACTTTGCTCAGATTACTCTTTTCTCTGTATCCCTCTATTCTGCTCTGGTTACTCTGTTCTCTGTGTTTCTTTACTCTGCTCTGGTTTCTCTACTTAACATATGTATTTAAAGCTTATGTAAATTTCGGTATGAATAGTTAGCCTGTCCCAAGTATAGGTTCATTAAGTCTATACTGAAACAGTTTAACTTTTCATATAATACTTAACCCTAGTCGCAACTCAAGGACTAACTATGTTGCCCTAGTTCGTTCACTAATTCTATCTGTTTTTCTGTCATTAAAACATTACAGACTTTTTCTTCGATTTTTATCTTTTCTTTAACTTTTTATCTTTTCTTTATCTTTGCCTCACTAACATGTTATTACCACTCCCTAAGTGTTTTATGAAGGTAATTATGAGATTCTGCACTTAAAGTTGTCTTTCTAAAGCTTTTACAGAAAACTGCCTTTTCTACATTATTTTATTATCTTTTATTAAAATATTATTTTTAATTAAATATTATTATTTAATATTTTATTATTATTTATTATTTTATCATTAAATTTTCAAAAATTACCTTATCTTTACCTTTAACCTTTAAAATTCACTTTTTACCACCCGTAACTTTTAATATTTCTACTTTTACCACCCTAACTTTCAGAAATTACCAGACAACCCCTAAAACACCAAAAATTTTACTTCCTTGCCCTTTTTAAGATCTAAGGCCTGTTCTTCATTGTTCTTCATCACACTCAAGGTGTTCTTCATGTTCTTCATAAATTCTTCAGATTCTTTCTCTGTTTTTACCCGTTTTTCAGTCTTTTCAGCAACCGATTTTTACTATAATTCATAATAAATTCCCAGCCACTAAAACTCCATATTTTCCACATGATTTCAACACAAATTGAACCTCAATTTAGGGCCTAGGGTTCTTTTTCCAGCAGCCACAAGAACACACATTCATAGCTTGAATTTCATCAAACTTCATCAAAATTTCACCAAATTTTCACCAAGAATCAATCATATATGCAACCACTTTTTAGCACAGACAAATCATACAACATTCACACAAATCAAACACAAATAATCAAGATTAATTTCATGACACCCTACCTCGTTTTGCTGCTCCTAATTCGGTTAAACTTTTAGGTGGTCCTTAAGCACTATTTCCTCCTAAATCACATCAAGAACAACTTTAAATCCAAAAACTCTCAACTGACCAAATCTCACTCAGTATGTTAGGAAGAGATATCTCACCTTAGACTTTCTGGAAATTCACGTTTCTTGGCCCTCAAGTCAAGTTAAGCATGATTCCTAAGGAAAAACATCAAGAAAACACATGTTTACATGGTTTTCCTTGAAAACCAAATTGAAGAGGGAGGGAGACAGCCATCTCACCTTATTTCCAGCCTTGATATGTTATATGGTTATGTAGAGGAAGAAGAGAGGATCATTTTGGTGAAATCGGAGTTTTGATTTGAGTTTTAGTTCAGAAGAAATCAAGCTTTGAAGATTTATGAACCAAGAACTTTCTCTCCTTTTTCTCTTGGTGATTTTCGGCCACAATGAGCAAATGAGGCAGCCTTGGGGGTTTTGGGGGTGTAGGATGAGTTGTGATTGGTTGGCTTGGAGGTGGATTAAAATAATATTAAAATATCTCTGATGTACAACTACTAAAACTAGGTGTATCGAATCACTCGTAAAAATATCTCTAAAAATTATTTTCTGAGCTACTAGCATAAATGACACTAGTAACATATTTATTATGAGAATAGAATATGTATAATGAGGCCTTAGCATTGTTAAATTCATCAGAGAGTGCTGGTGCTAAGCTGCACCAATAAACCGTAAACCCGGTTAAACCGATTTTCTGTTTTTAACAAAAATAGACCAGGTAACCTTATAATATCTTTCAAGCAACTTCTAATACTAATATAATGATAATATTATACTATTATCTTTCTTCTCTCATGAATCGAGTCCGGTTCGTCAAACTAAGCCTATTTACGAAAACTAGAATCAAAACTCCTAACCGATACGGTTCAAAAACTAGGTTCTTCGCGATTGCATTATTGAGCTTGCCTCATAAGAGGTTCTAGCTTAAGGATGATATAATGACAATGGAGATTGAGATGCTTGATGATATACCAGAGTTGTTCCCTTTACTGATCTTCCGAAAAAATCCGTGTCTTCAGAAAAGATTTCGCGTACTCGAAAATCAGGGTTGTTACAATCTTCCTTCTTTTTGATGTACGTCTCTGCTTAATCTTGCACTTCGTTCAAAGATGTAGGGTGTTTTTTCGATATAGATTGGCTAAAAGGTCCCTATCGCAAGCCATTGATGAGGCAGATAATTGCAGCCTCTGTCTGTAGGCTTTATATGTCCAGGCACGTTTTGTTGAATCTTTTCATGTAGTTGCGAAGACTTTTCCGTTCTCCTTGCTTGATTCCTAATAGACTTGGGATGTGCTTAGCCTTATCTTTTTGGATGGAGAATCTAGCCAAAAACTTCTTGGCTAAGTCGTCGAAACTCGAGATGGACCTAGGAGGTAAATTGTCGAACCATCTAATTACTGTCTTTGTTAAAGTAGTTGGAAAGGCTTTGCAGCGAACTGCATCTGAGGCGTCGGTGAGGTACATTCTACTTCTGAAATTGTTGAGATGATGGCCGGGATCTGTAGTGCCATCATACAAAGTCATATCCGGGAGTTTAAAGTCTTTTGGGATTTTGGTTTTCATGATCTCCTTGGTGAATGGATCTTGGTCCTTGCATGGGATCGGTTAGCTTTGGTCTTGAGATCGGCTTCGAGCTTTAGGAGTTTGTCCTCTAATTCCCGGCGTCACCTTATTTCCTTTTGTAGGTCTTTCTCAGCCTCTCGTTGACGTAGGGCTTCTTGTTCAAGTTGTTTTAAACGGTATTGAAGCGCCTCCATGGCTCCCGCATTTGGAGAATTCTTTTTGTTGTTAAGTTAAGGGGTATCCTTTGGTGTAGTGTCCACATTTTTGTGCGGCATTCTATCCTCCAGATCTGAATTGTGGTCGTTGTCATGGTCATTCGCCATGGTGATGGGATGACTTCCAGGTTCCCCGGCAACGGCGCCAATGTTCCGAGGGTTACCTAAAACCGTAGGTCGATCTCGGTCGAGATCTTCTGTGCTGGTTGGAAATGACGTGTCTGGCGTGTTGGACTGGCAATGCTGTTGATCCTTTGTCACCGGAGGATGGTGGTACCTACAAGGGACTCCGATGCTTAAGTTAGCAAGGGTATTAAACAGGTTTTTCGTAGAATTAGAGTATGAGTTATACCTGGGTGCTCCAGCGTATTTATAATAGTGTGGAGTGACCTTTTTAGATAAGATAATGTAGTTATCTTATCTTATCTTATCATATCTTTGAATGGGGTCCTTGTATCTCCAAGAGAACTGCCTTTATCTCTATAGGCTTGGGATGCCTTTGGATTTGGGTCGTGTACTTCTATTTGGGCCCTTTACTGTGCTTTCTTGGTAATTCGACTGAGCTCTTTGAGAAGAGGTCGGATAGTCTAACCTGAAGAGGTTGGTTGCCTTGTCGCTAAACATCCTGGGTCGGATAGCTCGACCCAGGGTATGAACAGATACCATGCACATTAGAGGGTACCTATACCAAGATAGCTTTATGTGATCTTGGGGCAAGTATCAACCTAATCCATGCATTCACTATCAGAAAGCTTGTCTTGACTGAAGAAGTCAAACCAACCAGTATATGTCTTCAACTTACTGATGGCTCCATTAAATACCCATCAAGCGTGATTGAAGACACGATTATCACAGTTGGGCCATTTGCATTTCTCAATGACTTCGTAGTGTTGGAAATGGAAGAGCACAAGAGTGCAACTCTCATTCTAGGAAGACCTTTCCTAGCAACTGGATGAACCCTCATTGACGTCCAAAAAGGGGAAGTAACCCTGAGAGTCAATGAGGATGAGTTTAGGTTGAATGCTATTGAAGCAATGAAGCACCCAGACACGTTAAAAGACTGCATCCGTGTTGATATTATTGATTCCCTGGTACAGGAGATCAATATGGCTGAGAGTCTTGAATCAGAGCTAGAGGATATCTTTAAAGATGTTCAGCCTGATCTGGAGGAACCAGAGGAAATAAAAGAACCTCTGAAACCTCCTAAGGAAGAGGAAAAACCTCCTAGACCCGAGCTTAAACCACTACCACCATCCCTAAAATATACTTTTCTAGGAGAAGGTGAAACTTTTCCTGTAATCATAAGCTCTGCCTTAGAGTCACAGGAAGAGAAAGCACTAATTCCTGTGCTAAGGGCACACAAGATAGCTCTTGGGTGGTCCATTAGTGATATCAAGGGCATTAGCCCAAGCAGATGCATGCACAAGATCCTACTGGATGATAATGCCAAACCAGTGGTTCAACCACAAAGGCGGCTGAATCCAGCCATGAAGGAGGTGGTGCAGAAAGAGGTCACTAAATTACTAGAGGCTGAGATTATTTATCCCATTTCTGATAGCCCTTAGGTGAGCCCTGTCCAAGTTGTACCCAAAAAGGGAGGCATGACAGTAGTTCATAATGAAAAAAATGAATTGGTTCCTACAAGAACAGTTACAGGGTGGCATATGTGTATTGACTACAGAAGACTCAATACAGCCACCAGAAAGGATCATTTTCCTTACCCTTCATAGACCAAATGTTAGAAAGGCTAGCAGGTCATGACTATTACTACTTTCTGGATGGCTACTCAGGCTACAACCAGATTGTAGTAGATCCTTAGGATCAAGAGAAAACAGTATTCACATGTCCATCTGGAGTATTTGCCTATAGAAGGATGCTATTTGGTCTGTGTAACACACCAACAACCTTTCAGAGATGCATGCTCTCTATTTTCTCTGATATGGTGGAAAAATTTTTGGAAGTCTTCATGGACGACTTCTCAGTATTTGGAGATTCATTCAGCTCTTGTCTTGACCATCTAGCACTTGTTCTGAAAAGGTGCCAAGAGACCAACCTGGTTTTAAACTGGGAGAAATGTCACTTTATGGTGACTGAAGGAATTGTCCTTGGGCACAAAATTTCAAACAAAGGCATAGAGGTGGATCAAGCTAACGTGGAGGTAATCGAAAAATTACCACCACACACTAATGTTAAGGCAATTAGAAGTTTTCTGGGACATGCAGGATTCTACAAGAGGCTTATAAAGGATTTTTCAAAAATTGCAAAACCTTTGAGTAACCTGCTAGCTACTAATACACCATTTGTCTTTGACACAGAGTGTTTGCAGGCCTTTGAGACTCTGAAGGCTAAGCTGGTCACAGCGCCTGTCATTTCTGCACCGGACTAGACATTACCATTTGAACTAATATGTGATGCCAGTGACCATGCTATTGGTGTAGTATATGAACAGAGGCATGACAAGCTTCTACACGTGATTTACTACGCTAGCCGTATTCTAAATGATGCATAGAAAAATTACACAACCATAGAAAAGGAATCACTTGTAGTGGTTTATGCCATTGACAAGTTCAGATCCTATTTGGTAGGATCAAAAGTGATTGTGTACACTGACCATTGATGAGCGGATATTTTATATGCTTTTTGGGGGTAATTTCATGTAGTTTTTAGTATGTTTTAGTTAGTTTTTAGTATATTTTTATTCGTTTTTAGGAAAAAATCATATTTCTGGACTTTACTATGAGTTTGTGTATTTTTCTGTGATTTTAGGTATTTTCTGGCTAAAATTGAGGGAGCTGAGCAAAAATATGACTCATGCTGAAAAAGGACTGCTGATGCTGTTGGATTCTGACCTTCTTGCACTCGGAATAAAGTTTTTGGAGCTACAGGAGTCCAATTGGTGCACTCCCAATTGGGTTGGAAAGAAATATATAATAGTCTATACTTTGTGCGAAGATAAACGACGTAAACTGGCGTTTAACGCCAGTTCCATGTTGCATTCTGGCGTTCAGCGCCAGAAACAGGTTGCACGTTGGAGTTAAACGCCAAAAACAGGTTACAACCTGGCGTTTAACTCCAGAAATAGCCCAGGCACGTGAGAAGCTCAAGTCTCAGCCCCAGCACACACCAAGTGGGCCCCATAAGTGGATTTCTGCACCATCTATCTTAGTTTACTCATTTTCTGTAAACCTAGGTTACCAGTTTAGTATTTAAACAACTTTTAGAGACTTATTTTGTATCTCATGACATTTTTAGATCTGAACTTTGTACTCTTTGACGGCATGAGTCTTTAAACTCTATTGTTGGGGGTGAGGAGCTCTGCAGCGTCTCAATGAATTAATGCAATTATTTCTGTTTTCTATTCAAACACGCTTGTTCCTATCTAAGATGTTTATTCGCACTTCAATATGAAGAAGGTGATGATCCGTGATACTTATCACCATTCTCGACCTATGAACACGTGCTTGACAACCACCTCCGTTCTACATTCGATTCGATAAATATCTCTTGGATTCTTTAATCAGAGTCTTCGTGGTATAAGCTAGAATCAATTGGCAGCATCCTTGAGAATCTGAAAAGTCTAAACCTTGTCTGTGGTATTTCGAGTAGGATTTAGGGATTGGATGACTATGACAAGCTTCAAACTCGTGAGTGTTGGGCGTAGTGACAAACGCAAAAGGATCAATGGATCCTATTCTGACATGATCGAGAACCGACAGATGATTAGTTGTACTATGACAGGGCATTTGGACTATTTTCACTGAGAGGATGGGAAGTAGCCATTGACAACGGTGACGCCCTACATACAGCTTGCCATGGAAGGAGCCTTGCATGTTTGAAAGTGAGAAAGCATTATGTTACAGGGATTCAGAAGACAAAGCATCTCCAAAACTCCAACATATTCTCCATTACTGTATAATAAGTATTATTTAATCCATGCTCTCTTGTTTATTTGCAAGTCAATTGATAACGATAATTGGTATCCTTACTAAGACTAATAAGATAACCATAGCTTACTTCAAGCCAACAATCTCCGTGGGATTCGACCCTTACTCACGTAAGGTATTACTTGGACGACCTAGTGCACTTGCTGGTTAGTTGTGCGGATTGCAAATGTGTGATTGCAATTTTGTTCACCAACCATGCTGCTCTTAAATATCTACTTACAAAGTAGGATTCAAAACCCAGGCTTATAAGATGGGTGTTGCTTCTGCAAGAGTTTGATATAGAAATAAGAGACAGAAAAGGGATAGAGAATCAAGTAGCATATCACCTGTCCCGGATAGAACTAGTAGAAGGGATGACTCTACCCCTCACTAAGATCTCTGAAACCTTTTCGGATGAGAAACTCTTTGCCATTCAGGAGGTGCCATGGTTTGCAGATATCACAAACTATAAAGCTGCAAGATTCATTCCTAAAGAGTTCAGTAGGCAACAAAAGAAAAAACTGCTTTCTGATACGAAGTACTACTTGTGGGATGAACCATATCTCTTTAAGAGATTGATGTTAGGATTTTTGCTAGTAAAGAATTTTATAAAGTCGCGTTGTAGATATAGTTTATAAACCAACAAAAAATCCTTTCGTGCAAACGTTTTGGTTGTCACAAGTAACAAACCCCTTTAAAATTGATAACCGATTATTTAAACCTCGGGTCGTCTTCTCAAGGAATTGCAGGGAGGTATGTTCTTATTATTGGTTATGAAAAAGTGTGTTTTGGGGTTTTGGATTAAGGTGAAAGGTTAGTTGAATGACAAGTAAAATAAAATAATAATAACTGTAAAATAAACCTTTGGCAAGGTATAAGAACTGGAAGTCCTATCCTAGTTATCCTTATCAATTGTGATGAGAATTGGATTCTTCTCCCACCTTGTTAACCTTTAACTATGAAGGTAAGTTAAGTGGATGAATTAATTCGAATCCTCAAGTTCTGGTCTTTCCTTTGGAAAGGCTAGAGTTATTGGAATATGAATTAATGAAATGAAGAAATCCAATTTTCAATTAACAATGAGTTTGATAACTCAAGAGTCACCAATTATTTAACCAAAGCCAAAAGGGGAACTATCTAAATTAAATAAAAAGCATTCATAAATAAAACAATCATAAACTAAAATTCCTCAAATAACATTAATTAAGAAAATCAATCCAAACATGGAACATTGAAATAAATAAATACAAAGAACATTGAACCTGAGATTGAGAGTCACTCCTAAAACTAAGAGAAGTCCTAAGTCGTAATCCTAAGAGAGAGGAGAGAACTTCTCTATCTGAAAACTACATCTAAAATAATAAAAAGAGAATTATGAATAGCATGATCATGAATGGATGCATTCCCCCACTTTATAGCCTCTAATCTGTGTTCTCTGGGCTGAAAACTGGGTCAGAAACAGCCTAGAAGTCACTTCCAGCACTTTCTGGTCCGTACAGGTCGCAGAAAAGTGACGCGGCTGAATGGCTCATGCGGCCGCGCGGGTTGCGTTCCTGCCAGGTCACGCGTCCGTGTGACTCACGCGTTCGCGTCGCCTGGCATCAGGGCACCTATGGCAAATTATATATCAAATCGAAGCCCTAGACGTTAGCTTTCCAACGCAACTGGAACTGCGTCATTTGGACCTCCGTAGCTAAAGTTATAGCCGTTTGAATACGAAGAGGTCAGGCTGGACAGCTTAGCAATTTCTCCAACTTATTGTATTCCTTCCACTTTTGCATGCTTCCTTTCCATCCTCCAAGCCATTCCTGTCCTATAATATCTGAAAACACTTAACACATATATAAAGGCATCTAATGGTAATAAGAGAGGATTAATAATAAGAAAATATAAGATCAAAGAAGCATGTTTTCAATCATAACACAAAATCAGGAAGGAAAATGTAAAACATGCGAATTGTATGAATAAGTGAGTAAAGAGTTGATAAAAACCATTCAATTGAGCATAAGATAAACCATAAAATGGTGGTTTATCAACCTCCCCACACTTAAACAATAGCATGTCCTCATGCTAAGCTAAAGAGAAACTATAAAGATGAAGAGGAATGGTAGAGTGTATGAAATGCAACCTATAAATGCAACTAAATGCAAAATGTTTCTACCTACTTGGTTAAAAGTAAATAAATCTCCAAGAATAAATATGAACTGGATTTCACTAATTCAAATCATAAAAATGAAGTACAAAAAGACTTGTAGAAGAAAATAGCTCGTGAAAGCCGGGAACAAAGAATCAAGCATCGAACCCTCACTAGTAGTGTATATCACTCTAATCACTCAAGTGTTTTAGGTTCGATTCTCTCGATTCTCTACTAACCTTGCTTTCTAAGGCTTGCTCTTCATCTAACAATCAACATAAATTCAATGCACAGATACACATATCAAGAGGTCTTTTAAGGGTTGTAATGGGGTTAGGGTTAAGGTAGGATTGTACATGGCCAAGTGGACTAAAATCTGAATCCTTAATTAACTTAAACTTTCCCACCTAACTTAAACAATCCATGTAATCATAATACAACATCTAACCATCCATTAACCATGTTGTCCACATATTCATGCATTATAATTTCAAGTATAACTCATATGCATTGCTTTCACCACTTACTTTGGGGCATTTTGTCCCCTTTTACATATTTTGCACTTATATATATATATATATATATATATTTTTTTTTTCTTTTATTTTTCTCAATGCATGTGATTAAATTATTGGATGCATGAATTATGTCCCAAACATTTCTTTCACATTTTTAGAAAATTCTAACATACTCAATTTTCAAACCAAATGTTTCCAAACCCACTTTTCCCCACACTTAATTCATAAGCATTCTCACTAGTCCTTAAGCACTTTCTCCTCCTAAATTACATCAAGAACAACTTTAAATCCAAAAACCCTCAACTGACCAAATCTCACTCAGCACGTTAGGAAGGGATATCTCACCTTAGACTTGCTGGAAATTAATGTTTCTTGGCCCTCAAGTAAAGTAAAGCATGATTCCTAAGGAAGAATGACAAACCACTATTTTATGTTTAATCTTATGCTCGATTGAGTGTTTTTATCAGTTCTTCACCCACTTATTCATATGAATTGCATGATTTTATAATTCCTTCCTTATTTTATGCTATATGTGAAAACATGTTTCCTATGCTTTAAAAATGTTAATTTTAATTATCCTTTATTACCAATCGATGCCGTGATCCGTGTGTTGAGTATTTTCAGGCTTTATAGGGCAAGAATGGCTTAGAAGACAGAAAAGAAACACGCAAAAATGGAAGGAACACACAAAATGGAGTTTTTGAAGAAATGACAGCACGCAAACGCATGGACGACGCGAACGCGTGCCTCGCGCAAAATGGCATCGACGCGTACGCGTGTACGACGCGGATGCGTGACTAGCGCGAAACACAACTGACGCGGACGCGTGACTGACGCGGACGCGTGGAAAGGAAAAACTCTAGATGACGCGCACGCATGACCAACGCGCATGCGTGACGTACGCCACATCCAAAAAATTGCAGAAGTCGCCCCCAGCGATTTCTGGATACTTTTTTGGTCCAAAGCCAAGCCCAGAAACACATAATAGGAGCCAGAGAATGGGGGAATCAAAAAGAAGAATTCATACAACATTCATAATTCACAATTTTAGGATTAGATGTAGTTTTTAGAGAGAGGCCCCTTCCTCTCTCTTAGGATTTAGGATTTAGGATTTCTATTAGTTTTAGGATTATTCTTCTTCATTCCAGGTTCAATGTTCCTTTACTTTGGTTTCTCTTCTATTTTTATTTATTCTATTACTTTGATTCATGAATTCTCATGTTTAATTTAATTTCTCTATTTAATGCAATTTGAGGTATTTCAGATTTATGATTTTTACTTAGCTTTGTATATTCTTGGCTTTAATTGATGAATTGATTAATTGGAGACACTTGAGTTATCAAACTTATTGTGATTGATAATTGTCATCTTTGCTAATTAATTTGAATTCCAATAACTCTAGTCTTTTCTTAGGAATTGACTAGGATCTAAGGAATCAAATTGATTGATCCACTTAACTTACATTTATAGTTAGAGGTTAATAAGGTGGGAGAAAAATACAATTCTCATCATAATTGATAAGGATAACTAGGATAGGACATCCAGTTTTCATATCTTGTCAAGAGTTTTTCTAGTTATTAATTTATTTTTCCTGTAATTTATTTTCCCTGTTCATCCTTTTAAAAGCCAAAAATATTATTTTCCATAACCAATAATAAATCATACTTCCCTGCAATTCCTTGAGAAGATGACCCTAGGATTAAATACTTCGGTTATTACTTTTATTGGGTTTTGTTACTTGTGACAATCATGTTTTTGTACGAAAGGATTCTTTGTTGGTTTAGAAACTATACTAGCAACGTGAATTTATTTGTGAAATTTTAGATCACGCAAGAATCCGTTCATCAAAATGGCGCCGTTGCCGGGGAATCGCAAACGTGTGCCCTATTATTGGTTATTGTAAATTTTCTTTTTCTTGTTTATTTATTTATTTTTTTTTGTTTTTAATTTTTATTAGTTACTATGAGTTCTCACCCCCATCGCTTTGAGTTTGGTTCTAATATTGTTGAAAGGAATGGAAGCTATAATAGGAACATGTATCAAGGTCAAAACAATCAAAGATGTACGGAGCCACGAGGATCTGATCAACCCTTTAGGCAATAACACCTTCCAAAATACCATGGATGATGACCATTCTACAATGCATGCCAAGACAATAGTTATGGTGGACCCTCTCATGACAACCAACACCCACCAAATTACTATGGTCAAGAGCTATTCTGAGGTGCGTACTAAGATGATAGATATGGTGGACCCCCTTATAGTTACCAACAAGCCCCATCATATGTCCACAAATCACCTCCTCAACAGAGCTTTGAACTACCACTTACAAGCCCCCTATCACCATTCACCCCCGTATGACTCTAACCCCTATCCACCCCAATTCCAATCCAATTACTCCCAAGAACCACCACTTTCCTATGCACCATGTCCATATCCATCAACCCAAGAATCAAGGGAGCGTCTAAAGGAAATAGCGGAAAAACTTCATGCAACCCTTCGCCAACTGGATCAAACGATCAATCGATTACCTTCCTGACGTTCGGATACTCAAGGAACCCCCATGGCTTCATGTGGACAATCTAACGATGAACGTAGCATGAAGGAGATACTAGAAACTCCGGTGGATAGTAAAGAGCATGACTTTGTACTGGAACAATTGGAGGAAGCCGAAATTATCAAAGAAGAAGAATTGGTTGAAGACTTAGGAGATGCTAAACCTCCATGGGAATCCAGGGTTGTGGAAAATTCTGTCAAGGAAGTTGCAATTGATGCTAAGGAGGATAGTGCACAACCCCCAAAGCAGGTATCTTATGAAGAACTGGACGGAACAACTCAAGAAGCAAGTTTCCTTGATAATGATAATCACGAGTCAAGTTCTCCTAGTAATGAACTTGCATCCGCAAGTGACTTCTTTGAGAAAGAAGAATCTTCCCCAAGTGAATACAAAGATGATGCTGAGGTCAATTTTTCTCAACCTCCAACATATGACTTGAGTGATGACGAAGAAATCGAAGACTTTGATAAAGACGTGACTACAATTGAAGAAGTTTGCAAAGAAGTGAAGGAATTTGCAGAATGATACAAGGGAGCAGAGCTTGCAAGACCACCGGAAACACCTATTTCAAGGCCATTACTACCCAATACCAACTTCGAGTGGGTAACATCTTTAGCCTTTGTCTTTACTTTTCCACTTGAATATGGTTTGCTTGAAACAGATGGCTAGCTTAGAGCTCTCTGTGGCTTTAAGAGTAAGAGAAAAATGGTTCGTACTCAGAGCTGGTACGCAAGATCCAATAAGATTCCACGCTTCAATTTGAGGTGCAAGGATTGGTGTAGAGTCTAATTGAGTGGGTCTCGGAAGCTGTTTGGTCATTTTAGTGAGAATCTGAATTTTGCGCCACCCAGTTGGAAAAATACAGATCAAGACAAAAATGGGTGTAAAAGTAAGGTCCGGGTCCCTGAAATTCTAAACATTGGTGAAAATTTTTGGATGAATTCAAGCACAAGCCACCATAACAGGGAGCTCATCAAATGTCCAACTTAAGGACTTTAACTAAAAGTGCTAGGTGGGAGACAACCCACCATGGTATGATCGTTCTTTTTTCAATTTCAATTTTTATTTGGTTTTATTTGTTTTTAAGTTTTATTTTATTTTATTCTATTCTATTGAACCTGGAATTACTCATAACATCCATATCAGCATTGCATTCTGCATACTACACAAAAAGAAAAACCCCACGTGTTCACATGGGCCACGTGTGGGTGTCGATTACAAATCAGCGTCAAGATCCAACACCTAGAATGTTGGGCTGCAATCGTACGGCTGGTGTGCGTTAGGCACAAATTGGGCCATGCGTTCACGCCAGTGACGTGATCACGTCACTTACACTACACACACACCACGTGAAAGCGTGGGCGATGCGTATGCGTCGCATGGATATTATGGCCCCTTAAATGGAAACAGAGAGTTGCGCCAAAATGATGCTGAAATTATGCGTTTAGCACAATTCCAAGCGACGTGTTTGCGTGTTTCACACGTACGTGTCACTTACATTATACCTCACTCACACAATCGCATCAATGACGCATCGGGTCATTCCCTTTCCACCTCAATCACGCGATCGCGTGTCCCACGCATTCGCGTGTATTTGAATCAACTAACCCAACCTACGCGAAACCCTAACCCCCTCACATCAACCCATTCTCTTCTCCCCTCTCCTTCTGCACTCTTTCTTCTCCCTTACACAACCAGCACCACCGACCAGCCACCCAGCACCACCGCGCCACGCGCCTACCACTGCACCACCCCACCAAACCCCTTCCCCTCTCTTCTTTCTCTTCTTCTTCCCCCTTCTTCTTCCCCTTTAACCTTCTCCACTGCCGCCCCCATCGCCGAACGACCACTATGCCACCACCGTTGCTGCGCCACCGTCGGCCACCACGCCCACACGACCATCACCCACATCACCCCTTTCTTCTCTCCTCTCCTCCATAACCCTAATCTACCCCCAACCACCGAACCGCCCCCTAACTCCACCAAGGACCTCCGCCGCGCCGCCCTCCAGCACCGCCGTGTCACCGCCACCACTACCACACCACCACCATCTCTCTGAGCCCAATTTCTGTTCCTACACACACCAGGTTCTGCCGAACACTGATTTATTTCCCAGTTAGTTAGTTAGTTGTATATTTTTCAATTTATGTTCAAATTAGGAAAGTTAGAGATGCATGATTGTAGTGGATTTTAGGTGGTTAGGTAGCTAGGATGTTGTTAGTGGATTTAGGCCTGATAATTGTGCCGTTCTTGTTACCTATTTTTATCTGATTCATAATTTTGAATTTGTTGTGATGATGATGCTGTTCATATGTTGTTCTTTACTATTCTTTCATGCAGATTGAGTTCATTTATTCAGAATTCATGTGAATTACTATTTATTACTCTATTCTGCACTAATTTAATGTCATATGAACTGATTTAGCAATACACCTCAGATCAGATAAAACAGAGAGACTGGTTCTTCTTGGAAAGGACCTTGACTAAGGTCAATGCATCCTGGATCAGGAAATTCTACTGCAACTACTTCAAAATGTCCCTGGATGCAGTGCACCTCAGAAGGAAGCAGATCTTGATTACTGAGAAAGCTATTGAAGACATCCTCCAACTCCAGCCTAAGTCAGATCAACCGGATGGTTACGAAAAGGCTGAAGAGGATATGAGATTCATGAGATTTGACTGGGATGCAGTAAAGCAGACTATAGCTCTTGATCCTACTGTCCCATGGGTCATGGCCAAGTCCATAGTGGTGCCAAAGGGAATAAAGCTTATCTATCTGAATCATGAGGCTCTGCTTTGGCAAAAGATTATGAGTAACTACGTGATGACAAGCACTCATGAGACAAAGGTTCCAGTGGCCATGATCACCCTCATATGGTGTGTGATTGATGAGCGGATATTTTTTACGCTTTTGGGGTGTTTTAATATAGTTTTTAGTAGGATCTAGCTACTTTTTAGTATATTTTTATTAGTTTTTATGCAAGAATCACATTTCTAGACTTTACTATGGGT
This sequence comes from Arachis hypogaea, assembly GCF_003086295.3. NCBI lineage: Eukaryota > Viridiplantae > Streptophyta > Magnoliopsida > Fabales > Fabaceae > Arachis > Arachis hypogaea. Next base: position 71,549,566 of record NC_092036.1, read on the forward strand.
TTGTGTGTTTTTCTGTGATTTCAGGTATTTTCTGGCTGCAATTGACGGACCTGGGCAAAAATCTGATTCAGAGGCTGATAAAGGACTATTGATGCTGTTGGATTTTGACCTCCCTGCACTCGAAGTAGAATTGTTGGAGCTACAGAAATCTAAATGGCGCAATCTTAATTGCGTTGGAAAGTAGACATCCAGGGCTTTCCACCAATATATAATAGTCCACACTTTGCCCAAGTTTAGACGCTGCAAACTGGCGTTTAACGCCAGCTTTCTGCCCTATTTTGGCGTCAAACGCTAGAAACAAGTTGCAAAGCAGAGTTAAACGCCAGAAACAGGTTACAAACTGGCGTTTAACTCCAAGAATAGCCTATGCACATGAAAGCTTCAAGGCTCAGCCCCAGCACACATTAAGTGGGCCCCAGAAGTGGATTTCTGCACTATCTAGCTTAGTTTACTCATTTTCTGTAAACCTAGGTTACTAGTTGAGTATAAAAACTACTTTTAGATATTTATTTTGTATCTCATGACATTTTTACATTTGAATTTGTATCTCTGACGGCATGAGTCTCTAAACCCCATGGTTGTGGGTGAGGAGCTCTGCTGTGTCTCGATGAATTAATGTAATTATTTATGTTTTCTATTCAATCATGCTTGTTTCTATTCTAAGATGTTCATTTGCACTTCAACATGATGAATGTGATGATCTGTAACACTCATCACCATTCTCAACCTATGAACGCATGCCTGACAACCACTTCCGTTCTACCTTAGATTGAATGGATGTCTCTTGGGTTCCTGGCTCACGAGTTTGACTGCCTCTCTTGACAACAGAGCATTCAAATCCGTGAGACCAGAGTCTTTGTGGTATCAGCTAGAATCAATTGGCAGCATTCCTGAGATCCAGAAAGTCTAAACCTTGTCTGTGGTATTCTGAGTAGGATCCGGGAAGGGATTACTGTGACGAGCTTCAAACTCATGAATGCTGGGCGTGGTGACAGACGCAAAAGGATCAATAGATCCTATTCCAACATTAGTGAGAACCAACAGATGATTAGCCATGTACATGGACCCTTTTCACTGAGAGGACGGCTGGTAACCATTGACAATGGTGATCCACCAATATACAGCTTGCCATGGAAGGAGACCTGCATGCATGAAGAAGAAGACAGTAAAAAAGTAGAAATTCAAAGGACAGAGCATCTCCAAAACTCCAACCCATTCTCCATTATTGCGTAATAAGTATTCATTTCATGCTCTTTTACTTTTCACAATTAAAACTAAGAACCCTATTGATATCCTGACTAAGAATAATAAGATAACCATAGCTTACTTCAAGCCGGCAATCTCCGTGGGATCGACCCTTACTCACGTAGGGTATTACTTGGATGACCCAGTGCACTTGCTGGTTAGTTGTGCGGAAGTACATAGTGTGAGTGTAATTTTCGTTCACCAAGTTTTTGGCACCGTTGCCGGAGATTGTTCGAGTTTGAACAACTGACGGTTTATTTCGTTTCTTAGATTAGGAAAAAAAATTATCTTTTTGGTTTAGAGTCACTAGGATTGCATCTTTTATTATTCCTTTGAAAAAAAATTTTCTTCAAAAATATTATTTTTCTTTGTTAATTGTTAATTTCTCATTGAGTCTAGTTGCATGTTTTAAGTTTGGTGTCCTTTGTGTTTTTGTCATCTAAAAAATAGTTTTTATCTGTTCAATCCTTGCATTTATTGAATGTGTCTATTTTCTTGGGAAAAGTTGTTCCTCTGAGTCTTCCTTTCTAAAATCTTTTTAAAAATAATTTTTCTTTGATTAAATCTTGTGCCAAATTTTAAATTTGGTGTTCTCTTGTTAATTTTTCTTTAGTTTTTGAAAATTTTATTTTGGTTTTCTAAAAATTTTAAGTTTGGTGTTCCTTCTTTTTGTTCTTGTTGTTCTTGTGAGTCTTCAAAGTGTTCTTGAGTCTTCTTTGTGTCTTGATCTTAAAATTTTTAAGTTTGATGTGCCTTGGTGTTTTCCCTCCAAAATTTTCGAAAACAAGGCGCATTGGATCTAAAATTTCAAGTCTTGTGTCTTTTGTGTGTTTTTCTCTTTCATAATAAAATTCAAAAATAAAAAATATATTTTCCTTTAATTTCTCATAATTTTCGAATCCCTTGGGTTGACTTGGTCAAAATTTTTCAAAAACATCCTAACCACTTCCTCTCTCCTCACTTTTTCGAAAATCCTCATAAAATACTTTTAAATTTTTTATTTATTTATTTTTATTTTAGTTTTTTTATTTTTATTTTATTATATCAAATATATATATATAAATAAATATAATATAAAATTTTTATCTACATCATCTCCCTTACTCTATCATGGACCTAAGTGGAAATGAACAGTCCAGAAAGACTCTGGGATCATATGCTAACCCCACTACTGCTTCATATGGGAGTAGTATCTGTATAACATCCATCGGAGTCAGTAGTTTTCTGTTGAATCCTCAGCTCATTATCATAGTGAAGCAAAATTGCTAGTATTCCGGTCTTTCACAGGAAGAACCAACTGAGTTTCTGGCACAGTTCTTACAAATTGCTTATACAGTACATGATAAGAAAGTAGATCAGGATGTCTACAGATTATTACTGTTTCCATTTGCTGTAAAAGACCAAGCTAAGAGGTGGTTAAATAACTAACCTAAAGCTAGCATAAGAACATGGAAACAGTTGTCAGACAAATTCCTGAATCAATATTTCCCTCCTAAGAGGATGACACAGCTAAGGCTGGACATCCAAGGCTTTAAACAAGAGGATAATGAATCCCTTTACAATGCCTAGGAGAGGTACAGAGAGATGCTAAGGAAATGTCCCTCTGAAATCTTTTCAGAATGGGTGCAGTTAGACATCTTCTACTACGAGTTTACAGCAAAAGCTCAGATATCTCTAGACTATTCAGCTGGTGGATCTATACACATGACAAAAACAATTGAAGAGGCTCAAGAGCTCATTGATACATTTGCTAGAAATCAGCATCTGTACTTAAGTAGTGAGTCCTCCAAAAAAGAAAAAGCTAACGTAGTATCCATTGAACTTAGTCCTCTAGAACAAGTTGCTGAAATCAATTAGCATTTATGTTATCTAACAAAACAGTTGGCAAAATTGAAGGAGATGCTACAATACACTAAGGATGCTAACAGGAACATGGAAGCACAACTTGACCAAACAACACGGCATTTATCAAAACAGATAACAGAAGAGTGCCAAGTAGTTCAATTAAGGAGTGAAAAAATATTGAATACCTCAACTCAAGGCAGCAGAAAGCCAAGAAAAGAATAATTAATAGAGGATGAGCAGACTACTAACCAAAATCCCTCTGAGGACAGTAAGAGCCCGGAGAGGAATGATTTTGGCGTTCAAACGCCAGAAAAGCGTGAGAAACTAGCGTTAAACGCCGAGTGGATGCCCAGTTCTGGCGTTCAAATGCCAGAAAAGGGAGAAACAATGGCGTTAAATGCCCAACCCATGTTCCTTTGATGTCTTTTCTCCATGTTGGTAACTGTGATGACTTTGGGTATGAACATTAACTTTGCTTATGAACCTTTGTAGAAAGTAACGATTTTTTGATAGCTCATTTTGATTTTGTGTCATTTGCCCGTTTGGGGGGGGGGGTTGTTTCTCTGAAAAAGGTGGCGTCTTTGATGACTTCTTCTTGATACGTTTTGCTACTTGGTAGTTCCGTTTGCTGATAAGCTGAGACTATGAATTTGGAAGGTAGTTATTTTGAAGACTTTGTTTGATTTATAGCTTTCTAGGGTAATGACTTTCTTTTCTTATCGGGATGTCACTTTTTGAGAGAGGGCTTTTCTTTGTCTTTACTGAGAGTTTTGTTGGGATGTTAGTCTTGTAGGTTTTCTTGAGTCCTTGTTCTGTTAACTACCTCCAAAGGATGCCCCTGGTGTGGGTCCTGGGGTTTCCTCTTGTTGCCTGTACTGTGTTGGATTATATTGTCCGAGTTATTTTGCTTTCTTCCGAGATGTATTTTGAGTAATCCAATCTTATTTTCTTGTTGTAGGACTAGTTAACCTCATGTATTCTCACAAAAATATTGTTGAGACATCTTCCCAAGTCTCTGAGGGCATGGCTAATTGGGTGGATTCTATGGTTCTTTTGTGTGTTTCATTGGTTGACTCAGAGTTTTGTCAACAACTTAGGCAATTTCATAGGATTTGGGGTAATGGTAGTGATGAGAAGAACTATGAGCTCGTATCTCCAACTTTTGAGGAAATGGTCTATTTTTCTACCCGAATTGCGGGAGAGCGCCCCTTTTTCAATGCATACGACTTCTTTTTTAGTCAAATGAATATTACTCTTCCTTTTACCACTTTCGAGACCAACCTATTATGGTCCTGTAATGTAGCTCCATCCCAACTTCAACCTGATTCCTGGGATTTTATAAAAATCTTTCAGTTGCTGTGTCGTGAGCTCGGTATCCTTGCTTCACAATCCCTCTTCTTTTATCTTTTCGTTTTAACAAAGCCTGGGGTGGTTAAGAAGAAAGCCGCTTAGGTTTCTTTTCGAGCTTCCTAGGGGAAAAATGTTTTCTCCATGTTTGATGAATCTTTTCACGACTTCAAAAATTACTTTTTTAGGGTCTGAGCTGTTGAAGGAGCTCGGCCCTTTTTTCTAGATAAAAATGATGAGCCCATCTTTCCCTTGGAATGGCAAAAGAATGTAATGGTATCTAAATATATGTGCGAGATGTTAGATGAGGTTGAGCAAGCTTTTGTGACTGTGCTGGAAGAAAACTGGGGGCAGCCTCCCCATCTCGACACAAAGAAATTCTTAGCAAACCCCTCTCTCCTCCGAGCTGAGCTGGGTAGTAGTCAATTCCTCTTTTGGTTTTACTTATTTCGTCGAGTTTATCTTTTATAAGATCTTTTCTGATTCGTAACTTGGTTTCCCACTGTGATGTTTGTTTGCAGAGATGATTAAAAATAACAAATCCATGAAGGCCTTTAAAAGGGCAAGGAAAGCTACTACAACTCAAAATATCTCGGCCAAGGCTGCCAGGGAGGGGTCTTCTTAGGTTTCGTCGAAGCCTTTAGTTTCGAGTTCTCTTGGACCGAGGAGGATGATCCCTAATCCTCGGGTTCATTTGGTTGATCCTTCACAGACTTCTGTTGCTACTTCTTCTCCTACCGGCGCTCCTCCTCCAAAAAGACCCCAGACTATCGAGCCTTTTAATCTGGATGCTCCCGACTTTGATGTTGTCGTGTTTGTTGATCAACAGATTGCTCCTTATGGTGTCATGCCTACTGATGATATATCTATTCTTCATTATTTGGATTTTATCACTCAGAGTGGCATTAAATTGGCACACATGGGAGCAGCTTTATACCGAACCGCTCAAGATCTTCCTATCCTTGCTACAAAGGCCTTTATGGAGGAGGCAAAATTAGAATTTGACCAGATTAAGGGTTTGAAAGAGGAGCTTGAGGTGAAAGTGACCAAGCTGGATAAGGAGTTGGAGGGGAAAAGACTCGAGCTATCGGTCTGGCGGCCACTGTGAAATTAGTTGAAGACACATCGTTAAAACAAAAGGATAGCTATGTTACCACCTATAGAGAGATGATGGATCTCAGGAACAGCTTGAAATCTGTCCGGGCTGATTATACCGAACTTCAAGGTCACCTTATAGGCAGTGTTAATGCTGCTTATGATAATCTGAAGGAGCAAGTTCGAGCTTGACCTTTCCCTTTTTAGCCTGGACAACATTGTTAGGGATGATACGATTGTTCCTGATGATTGATGAGCGGATAATTTATACGCTTTTTGGCATTGTTTTTAGGTAGTTCTTAGTATGATCTAGTTACTTTTAGGGATGTTTTCATTAGTTTTTATGATAAATTCACATTTCTGGACTTTACTATGAGTCTGTGTGTTTTTCTGTGATTTCATGTATTTTCTGGCTGAAATTGAGGGACTTGAGCAAAACTCTGATAGGAGGCTAACAAAGGACTGCTGATGCTGTTGGAATCTGACCTGCTTGCACTCAAAATGGATTTTCTGGAGCTACAGAACTCCAAATGGCGCGCTCTCAACGGAGTTGGAACTTAGACATCTTGAGCTTTTCAGCAATATATAATAGTCCATACTTTATTCGAGATTTAACGACGTAAACTGGCGCTCAACGCCATATTCATGCTACATTCTGGAGTCAAACGCCAAAAACACGTCACGAACTAGAGTTGAACGCCCAAAACACGTTACAACTTGGCGTTCAACTCCAAGAGAAGCCTCAGCTCGTGGATAGATCAAGCTCAGCCCAAGCACACACCAATTGGGCCCCGGAAGTGAATTTATGCATCAATTACTTACCTCTATAAACCCTAGTAGCTAGTTTAGTATAAATAGAACTTTTTACTAGTTTATTAGAAATCTTTGATTGTATTATTCAATCTTGGGATGTTTAGTTCTTAGATCTGGGGGCTGGCCACTCGGCCATGCCTGGACCATTCACTTATGTATTTTCAACGTTGGAGTTTCTACACACCATAGATTAAGGGTGTGGAGCTCTGCTGTACCTCAAGTTTTAATGCAATTACTACTATTTTCTATCCAATTCGATTTATTCCTGTTCTAAGATATTCGTTTCACTTCAACTTGATGAATATGATGATCTGTGACACTCATCATCATTCTCACCTATGAACGCGCGTGACTGACAACCACTTCCGTTTTACCTTTGACCGCGCACATATCTCTTGGATTCCTTGATCAGAATCTTCGTGGTATAAGCTAGAATTGATGGCGACATTCATGGGAATCCGGAAAGTCTAACCTTGTCTATGGTATTCCGAGTAGGATTCCGGGATTGAATGACTGTGACGAGCTTCAAACTCCTGAAGGCTGGGCGTTAGTGACAGACGCAAAAGAATCACTGGATTCTATTCCAACTTGATTGAGAACCAACAGATGATTAGCCGTGCTGTGACAAAGCATTTGGACCATTTTCACTGAGAGGATGAGATTTAGCCATTTACAACGGTGATGCCCTACATATAGCTTACCATAGAAAGGAGTGATGAAAAACTAGAAGGAATAAGTAGGAAAGCAGAGATTCAGAAGGAACACAGCACCTCCACACACCTATCTGAAATTCCCACCATTGAATTACATGAGTAACTTTATCTCTATTTTCTTTTTATTTTATTATCTTTATTTAAACCAATAATATCTTAATCCAGTTAAATCTGCCTGACTGGGATTTACAAGATGACCATAGCTTGCTTTATACCAACAATCTCTGTGGGATCGACCCTTACTCACGTAAAGTATTACTTGGACGACCCAGTACACTTGCTGGTTAGTTGTGCAGAGTTGTGACAAAGAGAGATTCACCTTTGAGAGCACCAAATCTTTGGAGCCATTGTTTGATCACAATTTCGTCCACCAATGATGATGATGTCAATTGTCCTTCACTGCCTGCCACCAAAACCTCTGTTGCGCTGACCTCTTTGACTCCCACTGCTGAGGTCGGTCGTCCTGAGTCAAAACCTGATTATCACATCTTGAATCGGAATGATGGGACAGTGGATGTGGTGCCTCTTCAGACTCATCCTCCTTCACCCCATGTTGATGCTGTCGATAAGTCTTTGGATCCCCAATTATTATTTAGGATGTTTGTGTAGACAGCCCGGCTTGTGGGATTTTGAACTTTTTATATTTGTAAATGGTGTTTCTGACTTTTTGCTACTTTCCTAGTTGCTTGTTTAGCAACTTTATTTTGAAAAACAAAGTAGTTTTCAGGCTCTTGGGGCTGACTTTGGTGGCCTCTTGAGTTTTGAGCGGATATTTGTAAAGGGATTTACTTTTTATAACTTGTTTGTGGGAGGCCGATTTCATGCCGCTCCCTTCTAAGTTATTTTTAGTAATCCTCTTTCTTAGACCTTTGTCTGGTCTCTTTCAGGGGTTACTTTAATAACTTTTGTGTTTCGGGCTGACTTTATCATGTTAGGCCCTTCTACGTTATTTTGGTAAACCTCTTTCTTGGACCTTGTTCAGGTCTCTTTCAGGGATTACTATTATAACTTTTCTGTTTCGGGCCGACTTTATCATGTCGGGCCCTCCAAAGTTATTTTTGTAATCCTCTTTCTTGGACCTCGTTCAAGTCTCTTTCAGGGATTACTTTTATAACTTTTATGTTATGGGCCGACTTCATCACGTCGGGGCCTTCTTAGTTATTTTTGTAATCCTCTTTCTTGGACCTTGTTCAGGTCTCTTTCAGGGATTACTTTTATAACGTTTATGTTTTGGGACGACTTCATCATGTCGGGCCCTTCTAAGTTATTTTTGTAATCCTCTTTCTTGGACCTTGTTCAGGTCTCTTTCAGGGATTACTTTTATAACTTTTATGTTTTGGGCCGACCTCATCATGTTGGGCCCTTCTAAGTTATTTTTGTAATCCTCTTTCTTGGACCTTGTTCAGGTCTCTTTCAGGGATTACTTTTATAACTTTTATGTTTTGGGCCAACTTCATCATGTCGGGCCCTTCTAAATTATAGTAATCCTCTTTTATAGGGTTGGACAAACGTCTTTACAGGGATTTACTTATAACTTTTGTTATTGCAACTGGTCTAACTTCTTTACATCGGCCAGTCTTTAAGTTATTTTTTAGCAATCCATTTTATTAGGACCTCGTCAAGTCCTTTCTATGGATCACTTTTGATAACTTCTTGCATTATTCTATTTTCATCTTTGCCGATTTTGTAGAAATTCGGTTTAATCCTCGTATAGTCGACCTTTTAATGAATTTGGTTTTCATCTCTGCTGGTTTTTATCGAGATCGTGTAGTGAATTTGATTTTCACTTTCTGTGATCTGTAGCTTTATAATCGGACGATGAATGTTTCACATTATTGCAGCTTGAGAATTTGTAGAAGATCTCAACAGATTTTATTCAAAAGAAAATGCAAAAATATACATGCGGGAGTTTTATCCCTCTAAGTCGGGCGATTTGTAGGACTTGGCTTGGCGCCTCATTAAAAAACCTTTTCAGGAAAAAGAGTGCGCCTTATCCTAAGATCCTTTATCATCCCTAACTATAGTACCTTCTTAGGTTGCACGCGTGCCATCACTACAAGGGAACCGGGAAATAGCGGCGGTTTCTGAAGTGATTTGCGGCGGTTTTAAACCGCCGCCAAACGAGATTCCAGCGGTTTGTTAAGCGTTGCCTATTAGGGAGTGGTTATATGATTTTGCGGCGGTTCTCAAGAACCGCTGGCACAACCGCCGCAAAACCCAGGATTGGCGTCGCAATATTTAGCGGCGGTTTAAAACCGCCGCAATATGGAAATCTGTGATCCACACGAAATGTTCGGCGGTTCGAAACCGCCGCTATTTAATGGCCACGGTTTAAAGACTAATGCGTTTACCGGCGGTTTGAAAACGTCGCGGTTTAACGGCCAATGTTTTTTGAAATGTAACAGGCGGCGGTTTTGGTTTAAAATCACCGCTATCTCCTAACCTTAATTTTCAAATTTCTAACGGCTAGTTCGCAACCGCCACTATTTTCCAGTTAAATGGCCGCAAAAATACTGTTTTGTACACTGGCAATCCACACTGTTTTTTATTTCAATGTAAATTTCTTTTTAATTTTTTTTAATCGTTCTTAATATTAGTATGTTAAATTATTTAAAATCCCGAAAATAAATTGCAGGGTAAACGACAATAGCAAAACCAATAATTTAATTAATATAATTATCCGAATATCAATAAAGTGTACTCCTTACTAAGAGTTGCATAATCAACAAAATAAACGTGTATATCTGAAAGAAGAAAAGGTTCCACAATCCTAAGATCTACTTTCTATTCTGTCCCTCCAACGCACTCATCCATGTGGCGACGTCTGATGGCAGCTTCCTACCTTGCCCTTGAAGTAGACATATCAAAGCACTCTCCATTGCCTGCATCCTGACCTTCCCAGCTGCTACTTCATCCTCCACTACCTGTCTTTTGGTTTTCTCGGCTGCTACTTCATCCTCCACTGCCTGTCTTTTGGTCTTCTCGGCTGCTACTTCATCCTCCACTGCCTTCCTTTTCAATTTCTCTGCTGCCAACTCTGCTTGTAGTTCAAGAAGCACCCTTTGGGTCTCCTCCCTTTCAAAACCATTGCTCGGCTGATGGGAATTCATACCGAAGACTTGACTAGAAGTCGGCCCCAACCCCATTCCACGCACCCTACCCGGATGCTCTTTTCCGAGAGCTTGAGCAAGCGAATCATTCTGGGATAACAATCTAGAAGATTCATCGCCTTGCTCAATAGCCTCAATTCTTTCCTACACACATAGATAAGCAATTAAGAGCATTTATTAGCTAGCCGCTAACCGCACAGACTTCCAATAAAATTTTAAAAATTAAAACATAGGAGAAACTATAGGAGAACACATTACTTACTCCAATAGCGCGAGCTGCATCATGGATAGGAGCCATCAGTTTTTTTGTGCGTTAAGAGATACAACTCTCCTTTACTAACTATCCTCCTTTGTCGTTCCGACTGTACCAATAATGATGACAAATGTTATAGGGTAGAGGAACAGATAGTTAAAAAATATTCCCAAAATTAGATTACCTCTTCTTGTCTGAGCCTTGCCAAGCTTTTTGATCCACCGGTGTGGGTGTAAAGATGCTTTGATCGATTCTCGGCATTTTTCTTACACTTATCCTGTCATGCCATCAAATTAAGAGTTACTAGACACTAGTTCTGACGAACTAAATGTGACATAAATGGAATTTGTCTATTATGAAACAAAACTATATTATCTGTGTCTCTTTGTTGTTGCGATAATCGAGAAACCTTTTCCAATGGTCCGCAGTAATTCCATCTGGGCGGTTTTCAATATATGCTGCAAGTGAAAGTTCTGGGTCACAGCAGTGATGGTATAATCTGTTCCTCGTTTCTTTCCAAGCCCTTTCTAGCATTTTGAATATTGTACCTTTTATAATTCCTCTACTATCTTCTTCAAAATGGAACATTTCCTATAACATTAAAATTAAACTGTGAGTCTTGTTCAAAGTATGAGTTTGGAATGGTACGAAGAAATAAAAATAACATTTTACCTTTACTATTTCATTATAGACCTTGTCCCTGGTGCGAACCTTTCTCTAGTCCCTCTCGCAGATTGGAAATTTGGTGTAGTCAGATCATAGCAGTCCCATAACGCCGCTCAATAGACCTGCTTCATCCCCAACTGGTTGTAGTGCATTGTTAAACCTGAGTATGATCTTTCTTCTGTTAGGTGGCTTCATAGCTTCCTTCACGCTCAGTTTGACCTGTTTGATTGTGCCATCGGATTCTGTAAAACATATTAATTTTTAATTAGCTACCATTGGAGTTAAGCTATGAATACACTTAGAAAAAATAGGGCAATGAAAAGTAGAATTAAATAAGTTCTCTTATACCAATTGTTTTAACATCCCAAAATTCTATGGTCTTGCGTCCCTTGCGCTTTTGAGCACCCTGTGCAGCCAAAAGGGTATCAACATGTTGGTCAAAAGAATCTACCTCATCTACCTCTGGGTCTACCTCTTCGGCGTCCGGCTCCAAGTTTTGAACATCATTCATGGAAGCCCGTAGAGCAGAGCAGTGGTTCGGTTCTAAGCGGGCGAAAGGGGCATAAAGACGAGGATGTGGGGTCACTACTACCACTGGGCGGCGGAATTGGGCAGTTCGCTCTCTACGAAGTTGAAGCCGCATGACCTCCCACTTGAGGCTACGTGTCTACATGGGTTTTCTTCATGAAACGACCTACCCGAGGCATCCTTTCCAACTGCATTCGGATTAGAACGAAGTAATAACAACTAATATGTATATAATAATATAAATTAACTAGCAAAAAGGACACCGGCATACCCAGTTACATGAGTACATGAGTAGTACATGACTACATGACTACATGAGTTGAGTGACCATGTTAACATAAAAATCAAATATGTGGGGCATAAAAAAAACATTGATGTATTCACAATTTATCTATAATGCCTAGAATAAAATTATTAATTTATGTTAAATGTAATTATTCATGTTAAATATAATTATTCAATTATTTATGTTAAATATAATTATTCATGTATCATTTTTATTAACCCAAATATAGCTTAGATAAAAAAAAATAGTAAGGCGGAAATAGCGTAGTAATAACAATTAATATGTACATCATAATATAAATTATCATCTTTCCCAATTGCATTCAAAAAATACGAGAGTACATGAATACATGAGTTAAGAGAGTATATTAACAAGGAAATCAAATATGTTAGGCATAAAAAACATGGACGTACTCACAATTTCTCTATAATGCCTAGAACCAATTTCTATGGACAATCAATTTAATCAAAGGCTCGATTGCTAAGGGGTTCCATTCAGTCTAATGAATTTCTAGGTCCCTTATATACTTGTCATTAATAGCATTGCCTAAGTTGGATGCTGTGATTATTGAAGGGAGGAACTAGGATTAATCGTGTGAATATTGAAGGGAGGAACTATGATTAATCGTGTTTACCTGCAGCGGGATGACTGGAGTGAAGGTGAGAGAGAAACCATCGGGGATCGGGCAGTGAGAGAAGGGGCTCCAGGACGTTGGCAAATCGGAGAGACGGACGTGGAGGAGATAAACCTGGACGAAGCAAGCTACAATAAGTATTATTGGTATTAGGGGAAAAATAAGGATTTAAGGGGCAGTGACTTATCTAATTTAAATTTTAAGTTTGTGTTTTTTGGTTTTTTGTAATTATTTTTAAAAGTATTAGTAGGTATTGAAAGAAAAATTACGTTAAAAAAATATATACTTAACGAATATATTAGTTTGTTATGTATATATTTATAAATAAATATTTATGTTAATTTTATTAACTGATTTAAGTATATATTAATAAAAAAAAATTTCGTATATCTGTGTTGAATATTTTTTAGTTGGTAATGTTTTTAAAAGTATTATAGGTATTAATAAAAAAATTACGAAAAACATAAATACTTACCTCACATATTATTTTGTAAAGTATATATTAATTTTTAAGAAGTATTTGAAACTATTTTGGTTTTTTATTTTATTCAAAATTAATTTATCTAACATTTTGAAAAGAGAATAATTTGTAAAAAAAGATTTTATTCAAGACTAATTTATACATATAAATATTGTTAGATACCAATTTAATATTATTCTATTTAAAGTTATTAATTATTAATATGAGTCAAATTAGTTTGAAATATAACTTGAACCAAACTCGAAAGGAAAAAAAAGAATGGAATTGTAGAACACAATCTCTTGGTTCCTAGCTACAGGATACACTTGTCGTAATAAAGCTACATGCATAACTCAATCATTTCACTATAAAATTCTTCACATATACATTCATGAGGATAGAAAATTTACTCGAAAATAAACTGCAAATCACTATCTTAACTTAAAAAAAAATATAAAATTTACATACATTATTTGCCAAACTCTGTGCTCTTTTAATAATTTAATTTCATCTACTTCATATATTATTATTATTTCATTTTTTTTATTCAGTGAGTTAAAAGGAGGCAGACATACCGTTGTTTATATTGATTCAATCAAAACGTTTATCAAAGTTAAAAAATATAATGTTAACGATATATTTATTCTGTTGTTTTTTTCTACAAGTTTACAATTTTGGAAAGAATAATTTTATGATATGATATTAAAATTCTATATCTAAGAGTTCTAGAATTTGATCACTGATAAATTAAAAAGTGAAAAAAAAATTAGATAAAAAATAAAATAAGATAAAAAAATAAAGTAAAAAATAAACTTATGCACGCAAAACTTAAGTAAATCTAATGTTAGATATATAGTAATTTGAGATTAATCTCTTCCAAATTCATTACTACTTCATCAAATTCAACACGCAAAGGAAAAATCACAAATAGTCACTTTGTTCAATTGAGTCCTAATATTTCGTGAGATAAGGCAGACTAATAATAAAGAGTTGAGTCAACAGATATCATTCTCCTCTGGAGTTTTATTGAGATCAAAGGTTATGATGGAAGGTTGGTGTCCTTTAGAGACAACCTCATCAGAACTATCTGGCGCAACGTCTTCTTCGAGAATTGAATCTTGAACTACCTCGCCAGTCTCTTCCGAAACGTCTTGAGTCTTTTCCAGAGACAAACCTGACGGATACACCGTAAGCAAACAAGTTATTAGAAGTCAGAAATTTTACAAAAAACACAGAACAAAATAGCGCCATGTTATAAACTGCTGGTTTGGCTTACATTTCCATAGTTTTGTAAGACCTCTTTCTATAAGAGTGAATTCCTCGCGAGACGCCGTTTTGATAAACGAAATTTTCGCATGTCGATTTAGAATTCAATGATGAACATGATCGTGAGTATAGTCTAACCGACACTTAAACTTCGCATCAAACAATCCTACAATCTATAACCGAGAGTACTAGTCTCCCGAGTCGTCTTCCCTTGAAATTGCTAGAGAGTGCATCTTATTGATTAGGAAGTCTTGTTATGATTCTTTGAAGGTTTAGGAAAGTAGGTGACAAACAATCAATCTTTAGAAAGCTTGGCCTAGGGCTGGCATTAGGAATTCTATCCCTATAGTTCCCTCAATGATGATAACAATTAGGCTTTGCTTCATTTAGTTAACCCCTAGGTATAGAGGAAGTCAAATGAGAGTAACTAACTTGAGTCACAAGTCCTAGTTTTACCTCAGGGAAATCTAGCTTTAGTGCACTCCAAGTTAATTGGCAATTTCTAATTCCAAATCAACAATTGACATAAACTATTCAACTCTTCCTAATGGTCCAAACCCTATGCCAAGTAAGAACTTTTACTCCATAACTAGTGTTGAACTTTTATTCATTGTGGCCACCTCCTTCGAAAGCATGGCAAGCGTCCATGATTGCTTGGAATTCGGTTTTAGGTATGCACCGTCGCACTATTTGTTCCGCTCCACATCTCCACAAATAGGAATCGTCCCAAACATAGTATTTAGATTTGCTTTTCAGCTTATCCTTTTGATGTTTGCTAAGATTGGGAGGGAGGGTGCGTGAAACCAGGTAGTTTGCTATTGGGGCATACCAAGGAACTATTTCCGAGATTGCGTGCAAACCATCTAGAGGGAAGGAGTCATTGATAGGAGTGGTGTCACTTTTTGTGTGTTCAAGGTGACTTAGATGGTCCGCCACTAAGTTTTGGGAACCACTCCTATCCTTGATCCCCAAATCAAATTCTTGTAACAAAAGCACCCATCGAATTAATCTCGGTTTTGATTCCTTTTTGGCCAACAAGTACTTTAATGCAGCGTGATCCGAGTATACTACTACCTTGGAACCAAGAAGATAGGCTCAGAACTTGTCCAAAGCAAAAACGATAGCTAAGAGTTCCTTTTCGGTAGTAGTGTAGTTAGATTGGGCTCCATCTAGTGTTTTGGAAGCATAGGCTATGACATAGGGAATCTTACCTTCGCGTTGTGCTAACGCGGCTCCTATCGCATAATTCGAGGCATCGCACATGATTTCAAATGGTTGAGTCCAATTCGGTCCTCGCACAATAGGAGCTTGTGTCAATGCCACTTTAAGTTTGTCATATGCTTCCATACATTCCTTGCTCAGTTCAAATTCAGTGTCCTTTTGTAGTAGTCGAGAGAGAGGTAAGGCCACCTTGCTAAAGTCTTTGATGAATCTCCGGTAGAATCCTGCATGTCCAAGAAAAGAACGGACTTCCCTCTCAGAGGAGGGGTAAGGTAAACTAGATATGACATTTATTTTTGCTGGATCTACGGAGATGCCTTCTTTTGAAACTATGTGTCCCAAAACAATGCCTTGTTTGACCATGAAATGACATTTTTCGAAATTTAAGACAAGGTTTGTTTTGGTGCATCTCTCTAAGACTTTTTCAAGGTTACCTAGGCAATGATCAAATGAATCACCGTATACACTAAAGTCGTCCATGAAAACTTCCATACATTGTTCTAAAAAGTCCGCAAATAAGCTCATCATGCATCTTTGAAACGTTGCCGGTGTATTGCATAGGCCAAATGGCATACGCTTGTAAGCATACGTTCCAAAGGGGCAAGTAAATGTGGTTTTTTCTTGGTCCTCTAGAGCAATGTGAATTTTGAAGTATCCGGAGTAACCATCAAGAAAGCAATAATATGATTTACCGGCTAATCGATCAAGCATTTGATCAATGAATGGTAGTGGGAAGTGATCTTTTCTTGTGGCCGCATTCAACCTTCGGTAGTCTATGCATACCCACTCTTGTTGCTATAAGTTCACCACTTTCATTTTTGATTGTTGTCACCCCGGATTTCTTTGGCACCACTTGGACCGGGCTTACCCACTCGCTATCCGAGATAGGATAGATGATGTCCGCTTCAAGTAGCTTAGTGACTTCTTTTTTCACAACCTCAAGAATGGTTGGGTTAAGTCTCCTTTGAGGTTGTCGGACCGGTCTTGCTCCTTCTTCAAGAAATATGCGATGCTCGCATACTTGGGGGCCTATTCCCACTAGATCCGCCAAACTCCACCCGATTGCCCTTTTATTTTTCCTCAAGACATCTAGCAACTTTTCTTCTTGTTGAGGAGTTAGCTCTTTTGCGATTATCACGGGCAGTTTTTGGGCTTCATCAAGATATGAGTACTTTAGGTGGGTGGTAGTGGCTTCAATTCCATCTTTTTGTCATTATTTGAGGTTTGAGTTTCCGGATGGTTTGTGTGGTGCGTGGTGTTTAATTTGCTTGGATCTTCATTTGCTTCCTCAATCATGTACTTCTCATCTAACTTTGCAAGGTGCACTTCGGCAACGATGTTGTCAATTGGGTCACACCGGAATAGAGAGTGATTCTCCGGTGGATGCTTCATTGCTTCTTCTAAGCTAAAACGTACGACTCTCCCAGCTATCACAAATGAGTAGGTTCCCGAGTAGGCATCTAGCTTGAATCTCGAAGTTCTCAAAAATGGTCTTCCAAGTAGGATAGATGATGCTCTCTCGGTTTCGCTTGATGGCATTTCAAGGACATAGAAGTCAATTGGAAACACCAACCCTTTGATATTCACCAATACGTCTTCCGCAACACCCGTCACGGTTATTATGCTTTTATCCGCTAGGAGAAATCTTGCCGTCGACCTTTTTAGTGGTGGCAACTTCAATACCCGGTAGACGGAGAGCGGCATGATGCTAACACATGCTCCGAGGTCACACAGACAATCGATAAATTGAACTCCATTGACGGTGCAAGTGACCATACAAGGGCCCGGATCATCGCACTTCTCGGGCAATGCTCCCATTAAAGCGGAAATAGAATTTCCCAATGGGATGGTTTCCAATTCAAGAATTCTATCATTGTTCATGCATAGATGTTTAAGAAATTTTGCATACCTAGGAACTTGATGGATAGCATCAAAGAGGGGGATGGTTACCTCAACTTTCTTGAACATTTCTACCATTTTGAGGTCGAGTTCTATGCGCTTTCTAGCTTTCTTTGCAAGTGTTGGAAATGGGAGTGGTTGAGCAATTTCTTCTTCCAAGGTTCTCTTGGCCTTGGGGGTCTCCTTTGTTGGTTGAGCTTCATCCTCAACTATGACTTGTGGTGTCTCCTCTTCCACTACCTCTTCTATATCTATTCTCTCCTCCTCTTGGGCGATTGTGATAGGATTTGAGTCCTTTGCACCCTTCTCTTTTAGTTGTGTTCCAGATCTAAGGGTGATGGCATTGATGCCCCCCTTAGGATTTGGTTGAGGTTGAGAGGGAATGACGCTTTAGATTGGGGGTTGAGGAGTGGGGTTCGATGGTGTATCCATGCGTGCAAGAAGAGCTTGTAGTATAGAGGTGAGGCCGGTAAGGCCGGAAGCAAGTGTGGTTTGTAGTTCCTTTTGGCCTTGGATGATGGTCCGGAGCATTTCGTCTTGGTTGGAGGGGATGGTTGCATATGTGAGTTGAGGGGTTTGTGATTGGTTGGGTGGTGGTCTTTGATGTGGTGGTTGGTATGTTTGGTAGTTTCTTTGTGGGTTTTGTTGGTTGTATGGTTGATTTTGTTGGTTGTATGGTGGCCGGTTTTGTGAGAAATTTTGTGAGTTGTTGTTCCATCTTTGACCTCCTCCATTGTTGTTGTTGTCCCTATTCCCTTGTTGATGATTGTCTCTCCAATTTTGATTAAGGTACCCACTCCCTTGATTGTAGCTTCCTCCTTGATAAGGGTGTCCTTAGTTAGGATTACCGCCTTGGTAGTACCCTTGATTTGGGCGGTCATAGAAATTATGGGTAGCCGCCAAAGTGTTATCTTCTTGAAGGCTTGGGCACTCATCCGTGTAGTGGGAATAGCAAGAACAAATGCCACACACTTTCTGAGGGACCAATTGTTGGTTGTATTGTTGAGGGAGTGGAGAGTGTTGTTGATATGGTTGAGGTTGTTGTGGTTGTTGTTGGCTCAGTTGGAGTTGCCTCAAGATGGATGTCATTTCACTCAAGGATTTGGTTAGAGCGGTGGTTTCGCTACTAGTTGATACCTCATTCACAATTTTTGGGCGGTTGACTCTTCGTCTCATATGTTGATTGGATTCGGCTAGGTCAATGATAAGTTGCCATGCCTCCTCCGCTGTTTTATATTTAGACAAAGAACCATTGCTAGAGGTGTCCAAGAGAGTTCTATCTTGTTCTCGCATCCCTTGGCATATGTATCCAAGCAACACTTGAGTGTCAAGCATGTGATTAGGACATGCGTCTAGTAGCTTACGAAACCGTTCCCAATACTCGTATAGCGGTTCTGTTTCACCTTGCACTATACAAGACATTTCCTTCCTTAGCCTATCCATCTTCTCCAGGGGCAAGAATTTATCCAAGAATCCCCTTTTAAGTAAGTCCCAATCGGAGGTGACTTCACTAGATAGAGTGTAGAACCATTCTTTCGCCTTGTCCTCAAGAGAGAAAGGGAAAGCAAACAACCATATAGCAACTTCATCGGATCCTTCCCGTCTAGTGGTTGAGCATATACCATGAAAGTCCTTGAGATGTCGAATAGGGTCTTGTGCGGGAAGCCCGTGAAACTTATGTAGGAGGTTGATCAAAGCGGTCTTCAATTCAACGTTTGCATTCAAGTTGCGGTGAGTTACATGAAGGGGTTGAAGGACATAATCCGGTGCACCCGCTTCCTTGATAGTAACTCTCCTCGGAGCATCCATGGCATTAGTACCTAAAACAAAAGAAGATTTGTTAGTGATATTGATGGGAGAATGATTATTGCCTTCTTTGAGTGACGGTTCATGTTCACTTTTAGTAAGGTGGTTGAGGTGGTGAAGACCTCTTCACCTTTCCCAAACTTTAGCCGCCTCCGAGCTTGTCTAATATGAAACAAAGTTCGTTCTATTTCCGGATCAAAGGGGACTAAGCTCGGATTCGGTTGTGAATGCGTCATGCAATGAAGGGGAAGTGAGATTCATGGTAACGATGAGGGGTTAGTCACTTGAACAATTTACAATGAAATGCAACTATGTACATATATACACACATTTATTCCAAACAATAACATGGCACACTAAGCAAAATCCCCGGCAACGGCGCCATTTTGATAAACGAAATTTTTGCATGTCGATTTAGAATTCAATGATGAACATGATCGTGAGTATAGTCTAACCGACACTTAAACTTCGCATCAAACAATCCTACAATCTATAACCGAGAGTACTAGTCTCCCGAGTCGTCCTCCCTTGGAATTGCTAGAGAGTGCATCTTATTCATTAGGAAGTCTTGTTATGATTCTTTGAAGGTTTAGGAAAATAGGTGACAAACAATCAATCTTTAGAAAGCTTGGCCTAGGGCTGGCATTAGGAATTCTATCCCTATAGTTCCCTCAATGATGATAACAATTAGGCTTTGCTTTATTTAGTTAACCCCTAGGTATAGAGGAAGTCAAATGAGAGTAACTAACTTGAGTCACAAGTCCTAGTTTTACCTCAAGGAAATCTAGCTTTAGTGCACTCCAAGTTAACTGGCAATTTCTAATTCCAAATCAACAATTGACATAAACTATTCAACTCTTCCTAATGGTCCAAACCCTATGCCAAGTAAGAACTTTTACTCCATAACTAGTGTTGGCATTTTATCAAACAATTGATGAGCAAGAATGAAATGCATAGTAAAAATGAGAAGAAAGTAGAATTGAAAGTGCTTCAACACAAGGAACTAACAACAATTAACCAAGAACAACAATGGAAATAAACTTCTCAAAAATTGATAGATTCCAAAACCACAAAGTTGAATCTAAGATCTATGAGAATTGATCAATTACACGCACTAATTGAGATTAGAGAAGAAGATCTATAATAGGAACAAAGTAAATTGAGAATTGCAAGTTGATCTCACCAAAGAGTGATTGAGAATTCAGAAATTGAAGAAGATGAACCCTAATGAGAGCTTGAGATCTCTCTCTCTACCCAAGAGTGTAACTACCACCAAGAGAAAAATCTAGAAACATGTAAAATGAGCTAAACGTCCCTTAACCCTTCAACCCTTGGTCTTCTTAAGCTCTTCCCGCCAAAGCACTTCCCCAAGATGGGATCTCCAACTGTCTCCACGCCCAGGTCACGTGACTCTTAAAAAAATCACATTCGAGCATCGGCGCGCACGCGCAAAGCACGCGTGCGTGCCACTGGGATATCTTGCAATGCGAGCGGAGGCGCAATGTACGCGTGCGCGCCCATGGAGATTAGGGCCCAGCCGCTACACATGCTGGCTCGTGGCTTCGCTTCTGGCTTTGACGTCTAGCGGCGCAATCCACGCGGGCGCGCCAAGTGTGCGCACGCGCCCTTGCTGAAGTTCCCGAAACTCAATTTCTCATGCTCCTTTCCTTTGCGCCCATTCTCCTTCTCTCTTCCGGTTCATCCCTGCCCTATATTCTGAAACCACTTAACACACAGGTCACGGCATCGAATGGTACCAAGAAAAGATTAGAAATGTATCTAATTTAGTGCAAAATAAGCATGTTTTCATTCATGAGGCAGAATTAGGAAAGGAACACAAAGTCTTGTATTTTCATGTGAAAGGTGTGTGGAATCATTGATAAAACCCCTGAAATCGACACAAGATAGACCCTCAAAATGGGGTTTATCACGTTTCAAGTTCAACTTGCAAACTATTCTGATATCGTGCCTGCACAAGTTTAATGAGGTTGCAGCTGATAAGGTGCAATAGTTGGTAGCTAAAAGTCATCAACAACACTAACCAAAGGCAATTGCTATATACTTCAGCAACATTTAATGCTTCACGTCTCAAATTAAGAACATGCCAAAATCAGCCAGACCAAACAGAAATATAAATCAGTAATGAACATGCTTGAAAAATTTGAATGGATCTTTTTTTCTTCTCACCTTTGATTATTTCCTTAAAGTTGCTGTAGTTAACTCAGACTTTAAGAAGAAAGACTCTAAAAAGAACATAATTAACTCTAATAGTTAATTATTGAATCTTGTAAAATCAAGAAACTCGCATTAATTCTGAGATACTACTAGTGCTATATATGCTAATATAAAAGACAAACATGCACCTCCTCTAGTATTTGTTGCGAAAGGTGCAGATTCGTGCTAGTGACGAACCCGAAGCCAAATTTTTTGCGGTACTTTGTTGCGAATTGAAGCAATCCCTACAATGTCCATTTTTTCAAATATGTTAGCCCCTTCAGAAAGTGCCTTTCAATTAAAGACAATAAAACATCTGAATTTGCTGTGGCAAGTTGAAATAAGGCCAAGCAGCGGTTATACGAGCAGACACATGACAACTTACCGTCCTAATATCCCACGCGCAATAGTAATAGCATCACATAAGTTCATGTGTGCTGAGAATGTGTCCAGCCATGACTGAATGGGCAACTTGTTGAACCACAGGTCTCTTGCAAATGACCTTGCGTGCTCCAGTGAGGAGAACGGGGAGGCCTCAATCATCGCCTTGCAAAACAAGACGCTAGAGGCACAAAGGAAAAGGTCCCTCTCTTCCAATTTCCCTGGCAAAAAAAATTAATTGTAAATAAATAGGAAAATACATTAGGTGTATCCAATTTCTAAGAATCTATTATATGCTAGTTGCTAATTAATATTTATGCAATCTTATAACCCTCAACAGTGATATACACTATAAAAATAGTGCACATGTCCAGAATTAGTATCCGAATACATCTATATATAGGCAGCCTCGTCGCAATTATCGATGGCATCAGTGGTTGGTTCCTCCAAATCATCGTCCCGTCTCAATGACAAACCTTCGATGTCAAACTCAGCCAACCCAGTCAGGATCGGTTGGGGAGAAAATTCGAAGTTACACTGTCCTATATCTTCACCCATTTCAAACATGTCCCTTGGGTTCACATGGATTACCACACTCCATTCTTTATCAGCGTCATCCTCGACATAGTATACTAGGCGAGCCTCGGATGCAAGAATGTACGGTTCATTATCTTCTCGATCACCGGCATGAATTGGATGAGAGAAGTTAACCACCGTGTGTCCCAAAGAGTCTTGTTTTATACCTCTGCCAGTTGTGGTGTTTGCCCAGATACATCTAAACAAGACGACTGTGAATTGACCACTCTAATTTAACTCAATGATGTCCACTAGTTTTCCATAATACGAGACGCTACCAACGGCAACATTACTATCGCGCTTGCTTGCGTAACTCCTAGTGTCAGAAGTGACATACACCCGCTCGTCAGAGAACCTGATTCAATGCAAACAAATTAAGTTCAGAGAAAGTCCGAATTTAACTCCGAGAATTAGAGGAAACATTGAACAATGATAACCAAGATATTGATAAGCTGATGAGAGATCTTGAGATTAAAACCATGGAAAATAAACATTCATAACAGATTCTGGAAAAGATGTTACTAAGCTGGTAAATGATCTAGTAAAGAAACAGTTTCATGAAAAAATATCCCCTGATTGGTCAGTTTATCATCCAATAAAGCTTGTTAGAGAGCCAGTAAGGCCATTGCCTTGTGTTGGAGAACTTTCACTTGGAGAGTTGTTGCAGTACAAATCACAAGATGGTCTTAGAGTTGTTATGCTCATTTGGGATGATAGAACTTCACATGACAAGTTCCTTATCAAAACTGTAATTGCTCTTTCATTCATTCATTCATTTCTGTTCAAGTGCAAGATGGGTTCTAAAGCTGATATTGTTCATTGCAGGATGGAGTGATGCAAACTCATGATGAGGAAACCAAATAGTTCTTTAAAAACTCAGCTGTTCATTGCGTGCTATCTTCTTTCAGATTCACATTCACATTATGACATTAGTCCTAGTTTAATTGATTGAGTCTCTTGGTTCAGGTTGTGTGAACCCTCTTTACTCATCATCAGAAGTGTGTGCTTGTTGACTCACAAGGTGCAGGGAATAATAGGAAAATATCTTTGGAACCATGGTTGTTATTCAATCAAACTATTTCATAATCCTACATTTCGAGTTAGTGCTCACTTTGCTTCTTTGGAACCCTGGTTTTTATTCAATCAAACTATTTTATAAAACATTTCAACTTTCGAAAATGGTTTTATCTTTAATGTATTAATAAGGTTCTTAAATGTGAAAAAGACTCAGAAATTATTTTAAAAGAATTCATAACCTCTCCAATTTGTTCAAATTTTACAAATATATATATACAAATCCATGAAAAATTCTGCCTCGCTTTTTCTTATCCTTATACCAAACACAGCCTTGACTTTCACTTTGAGAAGATAACACTGCAATCATAAAGTGACAAAACAAGAAATAAATTTAAAATACTTAGTACATACATATATAAACCTGCTCCAAACCAAATATAAAAGTTTGATTATGCAGAAAAGGAAAAAAAAGGTGATGCATCTCCGCGAAATTAACCTTATTTCAGAATTAAGAGCTCTTAGTTCCTGAAGTTATAATACATTACCTTAGCATTGGGCTCTACAAATATGAACATCAAACAGATCTTTTTCATTGGTGAGCTCAAAAACACAAACATCTCCAACTTCAAAACATGAAGACTATTCAGAGTCTTATTAATCAACACTATAAAATATAATTTCATTAATACTATGTCAGTTGTTCTACTTTGATTTTAAAAGATAATGTTGTATTGTAATTAGCTCAAATTAAAACTCATACAAAAATTTTGAAAAAAAAGGACTTAACCCGATCCCCATGTTATTCCAAAATTATCGCCAATTGATAACGTGAACAGAACACAAAACTAGAATCATACATAGTAAAACCCACACAAGCAAACGGAAGGGAAAATGCAACAACCCATGTACTCAACACAACCTTAGTTGCAAAACCTAATTGAACTACCACACCAAACAACAAACGCAAAAAGAGCAATGAACTCACCAGAAGCCCTCGCCACACAAATTCAACTTCGACCCAGAAAAGATTGAGAAAAATAAATGGAAGAAATTAAAGGATTGCAAAATAAATTCAGATAGACAGTGCATGGGTCTTGATATGAAAGAAAGCAATCACAGGTTTTACGCAAAGCAAGCAGGTTTTTCAGCATTTAACAGGTAAATCAACTAACTCCTAAAACCACATCAAGACTCAGGGGTTCAGATATTGGGAAAAAATTCAATCTGATTGTTAAATTGAAGAAAAAATTGGCCAGAAATTAATCAAAATACGTTGTTCAGACCAAAATTAATAAAGCATAAAGATTAAATTGATGCTCAAATAGTTTTCTCAAGAGCCCCGAAACTTAAATTGGGACGAGGCAGAGGAACTAACCACTTAGAGGGGAGTCTATTGCAATCGGCAACGCGAAGCACCGCCAAAGGGGAGAAGGCTGCCAAGGATGACACAGGGACTGATGGATTGGGATGACGCCGACGATTTCACATGTATGCACAGCAGGAGAAGACTCCGACGACCCCTTCTACTTCACCTTCGTGCACGGGAGCTACATGGATGAGGGAGGAGCCTGGTGACTGGAACAATGATGGAACGGACTCGATTGGATCTGACAGAGGGAAGGGTAAGGACGGCGGGGAAGGAGCCTTGTTGATTGCTATACCTTGGCTCTGACGAAGGGTTCTCGCGCCAAATACTTGAAGGTTATGGCGCGAAATCAATTTGCTCTGGGTATTTTAGCGAGGCAAAATCCCCTTCCCCCCAATGTCATCTACTGCGGTGAGGGCCCAATACCGCCTCGGTTCATTTTATTTGGAGCGGGGGAGTATTTACGCAGTAGGAATCGCAACAAAATAGAGCAATCTGGAGCGGTTGGGGAGATCGGCCGGCAATTTGGGCCGGCAATAAGGTTATTAGATGCGGACCTTCAAACCGTATGAAGAACGGCAGCAGATCCCTCGAACAGCAGCGCTCTAGAAAAGGGGCTGGTGTTTTAGCGCAAGTAACACCCGGTTCTCTTGTAGTGCATGACCTAGGAAACTCTCGCCCATCGAGTTCGGACAGTTTGTAATAGCCCTTTCCAACTACTTCTATGACTCGGTAGGGTCCTTTCCAGTTTGCTGCCATCTTTCCTTCTCTAGATCGAGTTGTTCCGATATCATTATGGATTAGGATGAGGTTGTTCTCAGCAAAAACTTGCTGTACTATCTTTTGATTGTATCTCGAAGCCATTCGATGTTTTAATGCTTCTTTCCTTATTCGAGCTCTTTCTTGGACTTCCAGAAGTAGGTCAAGTTCTTCCCTTTGAAGTTGGGAGTTGGCTTCCTCATTATAGTAGATCACTTTGGGTGACCCTTCTTCAATCTCTACCGGGATCATTGCCTCCATTTCGTACGCTAATCGGAAGGGTGATTCCTTTGTGGTGGAATGTGGCGTTGTTCGATATGCCCATAGGACTTGTGGGAGCTCCTCAGCCCGGGATCCCTTTGCGTCCTGTAATCTACGTTTTAACCCAGCCAATATGACTTTGTTGGCAGCTTTGCCTTGTCCATTGACTTGGGGATGTTCTACGGAAGTGAATTGTTGTTTTATGTTCAAGTCGGCCACTAATTTTCTGAAGCTTGCATCTGTGAACTGGGTACCATTGTCTGTGGTGATGGAGTTTGGAACCCCGAACCTTGTGACAATGTTCCTATATAGGAATTTTTGACTTCTTTGAGCAGTGGCATTAGCTAGGGGTTCTGCCTCGATCCACTTTGTGAAATAGTCTACCTTCACTATGAGAAATTTAACTTGTTCCGATCCCTGAGGGAAGGGTCCAAGAAGGTCGAGTCCCCATTTTGCGAATGGCCAAGGTGAGGTCACGCTGATGAGTTTCTCTGGCAGAGAGATGTGAAAGTTGGCATGTTTCTGACATGGTGGACTTGTCTTTACGAACTCTGTGGCTTCCTTTTGTAGAGTTGGCCAATAAAATCCTGCCCGGAGTACTTTTTTTATAACTGCTTGCGCTTCGAGATGATTGCCACAAATGCCACTGTGTACTTCTTCTAGAACTTCCTTTGTGTTGGAAGTCGGCACACATTTTAATAATGGTATTGAGATCCCTCTTTTGTATAGAGTGTTGGTTATGATAGTGTAGTATTTTGCCTCCCGTTTTAACCTGTTTGTCTCCTTTTCCTCTGTGGGGAGTGTTTTTGTTTTGAGGTAATTGATTATGGGAGTCATCCATCTTTGATCCTGACCTGTTATAGCTAGGACATTTTCTTCTATCGAGATTGATGGGTTCTGCAGAATTTCTTGGATGAGGCTTCTATTGTTGCCCCGTGGTTTGGTGTTGGCTAGTTTTGAGAGTGCGTCAGTTCGGGCATTCTATTCTCGGGGTATGTGACGGACCTCATATTCTCTGAGTTGTCCAAGCTGTTCCCTATTTTCGTCCAAGTACGTTTTCATGGTGGGATGTTTGGCTTGGTAGCTTCCTACTATTTGTGAAGTGATTACTTGTGAGTCGCTGAAGATAATAAGCTTTTGATCTCCAACCTCCCTAGCCAGCTTCAAACCAGCTAGCAGTGCCTCATATTCCGCTTGGTTGTTTGAGGCAAGAACCCGAATTTGAGGGAGCGTTCGATTTGGGTTCCTTGGTCGCTTTCAATTATCAGACCTGCGCCGCTTCCAGTTTTATTTGAGGAACCGTCCACGTATAGATTCCATTTTGTGGGGATTTCTGGTGTGTCTGTAAATTCTGCAATGAAGTCGGCCAGGTATTGTGATTTGATGGCTGTCCGAGCTTCGTATTGAAGATTAAATTTGGACAACTTGACTGCCCATTACAAGATTCTGCTCGCCAGGTCTGTTTTCTGTAAAATCCCTTTTATGGGCTGGTTGGTCCGAACCCTAATGGTGTGAGCTTGGAAGTATGGACGAAGTCGTCGAGATGTTAGTATGAGAGTGTAGGCAAATTTTTCTATTTTTTGGTAGTTCAGCTCGGATCCTTGTAATGCTTTACTAATGAAGTATACGGGTTGTTGCCCACTGTCGTCTTCTCGAACTAGTGCTAAGGCTACTGCCTGACTTCCTACCGCGAGATACAATATGAGTGGTTCTCCTTCCCGCGGTCATGTTAGGATAGGTGGTTGTCCCAGGAATCTTTTGAAATCTTGGAAGGCTTGCTCGCACTCAGTTGTTCATTCAAACTCCTTTTCCTTCCTTGGAGTGGCGTAGAAGGGAAGAGATCTTATTGCCAATCCGGCTAGAAATCTGGACAAGGCTGCCAACCTCCCGTTGAGTCGTTGTACCTCTTTGACAAAAGTCAGACTCTTCATGTCGAGTATGGCCCGGCATTTATCCGGATTTGCCTCAATTTCTCTTTGTGTGAGTGTAAAACCCAAAAATTTTCCAGCTTCCACTGCGAAGATGCATTTTTCAGGATTGAGTCACATGCCGTGCCGTCTTATAGTGTCGAATACTTGGGTCAGGTCGGACAATAGCGTCACTTCACTTTGTGTCTTTATTAACATGTCGTCCACATAGACTTCCATGATTTTTCCGATGTGATTTGTAAAGACCTTATTCATTAATCTCTGATAAGTAGCTTCCGTATTTTTAAGACCGAAAGGCATGACGATGTAGCAAGAGTTTGCTTTTGGGGTTAAGAAGGAAGTTTTTTCTTGGTCGGGTGGATACATTGGGATTTGATTGTATCCTGAGTATGCGTCAATAAACGAGAGGTATTTATATCTAGAGGAGGCATCTACCAGAGCATCGATACTTGGGAGTGGATAAGGATCTTTTGGGCAGGCTTTGTTGAGATCAGTGTAGTCGGTGCACATTCGCCACTTTCCGTTTGATTTTTTCACCAAGACGACGTTAGCTAGCCATAGTGGGTATTTGACTTCTCTTATGAATCCTGCCTCCAGTAGAGCTTATACCTGCTCTTCCACAGCTTGGGATCATTCTGGTCCGAGCTTTCTATGCCTCTATTATACTGGCCGAGATCCTGGGTAAACTGATAGCTTGTGGCACATTAACTTGGGGCCTATGCCTGGCATGTCTGCGGCCTTCCATGCAAAAAGGTTGATGTTATCTTGCAAGAACTATATGAGTGATTCTTTTATGTCTCCTTTTAGGATTGTACCGATATTGGTTGTTTGGTCCTGGGTGTCCCCGATCTGGACTTTCTCTACATCACCTTCGGGTTGTAGGCAGAGTTCTTCCCGCCTCTGCACTCCGCCGAGTTCGATTGTGTGGAATTCTTCTCCTCTACCTCTGATGTTTAGGCTTTCATGGTAACAGTGGCGCGCCGTCTTCTGGTCTACTTTTATTGTAGCTATCCCTTTTGCAGTTGGGAATTTTATGCATAGATGTGGAGTCGAGACTATTGCGCCGAGCTAATTCAATGTTGTCTGACCTATTAAGGTGTTGTAGGCTGAACTTACATCGACCACGATGTAATCTATCTTGAGTGTTCTTGACTGGTTTCCTTTTTTGAAGGTTGTGTGTAGTGAGATGTACCCAAGTGATTGAACCAGGGTGTCTCCCAGTCCGAACAGGCTGTTTAGATATGCTATAAGTTCTTTTTCTTCTAGGCCGAGCTTGTTGAAGGCAGTTTTGAACAAGATGTCGGTGGAGCTCTTTTGGTCTATCAGTGTGCGGTGGAGATTTGCATTTGCCAGTATAACAGTGATGACCATGGGATCATCGTGTCCTGAGATGATACCGAATGTGTCTTCTTTAGTGAAAGTAATTGCGGGGATGTCGGGTGCTTCCTCCTTCCCCTCGACCTGATATACTTCTTTAAGATATCTTTTGCGAGATGATTTGGAGACTTCTCCTCCCGCAAATCTGTTGTGTATCATGTGGACGTATTTTTCTGGTGTACGAGGTGATCGCTCGGTTCGTCCAACATCTTCTTTCCTTCTTCTTTTTCTTTGCTCATTGTCCCAGGTGGCCAGATACCGATCTAATTTCCCTTCTCTTACTAGCTTTTCTATGACATTCTTTAAGTCAAAACATTCGTTGGTGGAATGCCCGCGGATTCGATGATATTCACAATAGTCGGTCCGATTTCCTCCTCCGTTTTTGCCTTTGAGTGGTCGAGCTGGAGGTATTTTTTTAGCGTGGCAAACCTCTTTGTAGACATCAACAAGGGACACCCGAAGAGGGGTATAATTGTGGTATTTTTTTATTTTTTCTCCATATCGATCTTCCTTCTTTTTGGCCTCTTTGTCCTTATCCCGGGAGGGATAGGTGAATCCAGATTTTGAGGTCTCTCCTAGTCGAGAGTTTTCCTCCATGTTGATGTACGTCTCTGCTTAATCTTGCACTTCGTTCAAAGATGTAGGGTGTTTTTTCGATATAGATTGGCTAAAAGGTCCCTATCGCAAGCCATTGATGAGGCACATAATGGCAGCCTCTGTCTGTAGGCTTTATATGTCCAGGCACGTTTTGTTGAATCTTTTCATGTAGTTGCGAAGACTTTTCCATTCTCCTTGCTTGATTCCTAATAGACTTGGGATGTGCTTAGCCTTATCTTTTTGGATGGAGAATCTGGCCAAAAACTTCTTGGCTAAGTCGTCGAAACTCGAGATGGACCTAAGAGGTAAATTGTCGAACCATCTAATTGTTGTCTTTGTTAAAGTAGTTGGAAAGACTTTGCAGCGAACTGCATCTGAGGAGTCGGTGAGGTACATTCTACTTCTGAAATTACTGAGATGATGGCCGGGATCTGTAGTGCCATCGTACAAAGTCATATCCGGGAGTTTAAAGTCTTTTGGGATTTTGGTTTTCATGATCTCCTTGGTGAATGGATCTTGGTCCTTGCGGGAGCTATCCTCCTGATGGGATCGGTTAGCTTTGGTCTTGAGATCGGCTTCGAGCTTTAGGAGTTTGTCCTCCAATTCACAGCATCACCTTATTTCCTTTTGTAGGTCTTTCTCGACCTATTATTGACGTAGGGCTTCTTGTTCAAGTTGTTTTAAACGGTATTGAAGCGCCTCCATGGCTCCCGCGTTTGGAGAATTCTTTTTGTTGTTAAGTTAAGGGGTATCCTTTGGTGTAGTGTCCACATTTTTGGGCGGCGTTCTATCCTCCAGATCTGAATTGTGGTCGTTGTCATGGTCGTCCGCCATGGTGATGGGATGACTTCCAGGTTCCCCGGCAACGGTGCCAATGTTTCGAGGGTTACCTGAAACCGTAGGTCGATCTCCATCGAGATCTTCTATGCCGGTTGGAAATGAGTTAGCAAGGGTATTAAACAGGTTTTTCGTAGAATTAGAGTATGAGTTATACCTGAGTGCTCCAGCGTATTTATAATAGTGTGTAGTGACCTTTTTAGATAAGATAAGGTAGTTATCTTATCTTATCTTATCATATCTTTGAATGGGGTCCTTGTATCTCCAAGGGAACCGCCTTTATCTCTATAGGCTTGGGATGCCTTTGGATTTGGGTCGTGTACTTCTATTTAGACCCTTTACTGTGCCTTCTTGGTAATTCGACCGAGCTCTTTGAGAAGAGGTCGGATAGTCTGACCTGAAGAGGTTGGTTGCCTTGTCGCTAAACATCCTGGGTCGGATAGCTCGACCCAGGGTATGAACAGATACCATGCACATTAGAGGGTACCTGTACCAAGATAGCTTTATGTGATCTTGGGGCAAGTATCAACCTAATCCATGCATTCACTATCAGAAAGCTTGTCTTGACTGAAGAAGTCAAACCAACCAGGATATGTCTTCAACTTACTGATGGCTCCATTAAATACCCATCAGGCGTGATTGAAGACATGATTGTCACAGTTGGGCCATTTGCATTTCCCAATGACTTCGTAGTGTTGGAAATGGAAGAGCACAAGAGTGCAACTCTCATTCTAGGAAGACCTTTCCTAGCAACTGGATGAACCCTCATTGACATCCAAAAAGGGGAAGTAACCCTGAGAGTCAATGAGGATGAGTTTAGGTTGAATGCTATTGAAGCAATGAATCACCCAGACACGTTAAAAGACTGCATGCGTGTTGATATTATTGATTCCCTGGTACATGAGATCAATATGGCTGAGAGTCTTGAATCAGAGCTAGAGGATATCTTTAAAGATGTTCAGCCTGATCTGGAGGAACCAGAGGAAATAAAAGAACCTCTGAAACCTCCTAAGGAAGAGGAAAAACCTCCTAGACTCGAGCTCAAATCATTACCACCATCCCTAAAATATACTTTTTTAGGAGAAGGTGAAACTTTTCCTGTAATCATAAGCTCTGCCTTAGAGTCACAGGAAGAGAAAGCATTAATTCCTGTGCTAAGGACACACAAGACAGCTCTTGGGTGGTCCATTAGTGATATCAAGGGCATTAGCCCAGGCAGATGCATGCACAAGATCCTACTGGATGATAATGCCAAACCAGTAGTTCAACCACAAAGGCGGCTGAATCCAGCCATGAAGGAGGTCACTAAATTACTAGAGGCTGAGATTATTTATCCCATTTATGATAGCCCTTAGGTGAGCCCTGTCCAAGTTGTACCCAAAAAGGGAGGCATGACAGTAGTTCATAATGAAAAACATAAATTGGTTCCTACAAGAACAGTTACAGGGTGGCATATGTGTATTGACTACAGAAGACTCAATACAGCCACCAGAAAGGATCATTTTCCTTTACCCTTCATAGACCAAATGTTAGAAAGGCTAGCAGGTCATGACTATTACTGCTTTCTGGATGGCTACTCAGGCTACAACCAGATTGTAGTAGATTCTTAGGATCAAGAGAAAACAGTATTCACATGTCCATCTGGAGTATTTTCCTATAGAAGGATGCTATTTGGTCTGTGTAACATACCAACAACCTTTCAGAGATGCATGCTCTCTATTTTCTCTGATATGGTGGAAAAATTTATAGAAGTCTTCATGGACGACTTCTCAGTATTTGGAGATTCATTCAGCTCTTGTCTTGACCATCTAGCACTTGTTCTGAAAAGGTTACAATAGACCAACCTGGTTTTAAACTGGGAGAAATGTCACTTTATGGTGACTGAAGGAATTGTCCTTGGGCATAAAATTTCGAACAAAGGCATAGAGGTGGATCAAGCTAACGTGGAGGTAATCGAAAAATTACCACCACCCACTAATGTTAAGGCAATCAGAATTTTTCTGGGACATGCAGGATTCTACAAGAGGCTTATAAAGGATTTTTCAAAAATTGCAAAACCTTTGAGTAACCTTCTAGCTACTAATACACCATTTGTCTTTGACACAGAGTGTTTGTAGGCCTTTGACACTCTGAAGGCTAAGCTAGTCACAGCGCCTGTCATTTCTGCACCGGACTAGACATTACCATTTGAACTAATGTGTGATGCCAGTGACCATGCTATTGGTGCAGTATAGGAACAGAGGCATGACAAGCTTCTGCACGTCATTTACTATGCTAGCCGTATTCTAAATGATGCGCAGAAAAATTACACAACCACAGAAAAGGAATCACTTGTAGTGGTTTATACCATTGACAAGTTCAGATCCTATTTGGTAGGATCAAAAGTGACTGTGTACACTGACCATTGATGAGCGGATATTTTATACGCTTTTTGGGGGTAATTTCATATAGTTTTTAGTATGTTTTAGTTAGTTTTTAGTATATTTTTATTAGTTTTTAGGCAAAAATCATATTTCTGGACTTTACTATGAGTTTGTGTATTTTTCTGTGATTTCAGGTATTTTCTGGCTGAAATTGAGGGAGCTGAGAAAAAATATGACTCAGGCTAAAAAAGGATTGCTGATGTTGTTGGATTCTGACCTCCCTGCACTCGGAATGTATTTTTTGGATCTATAGGAGTCTAATTGGCGCGCTCCCAATTGGGTTGGAAAGTAGACATCCAGGACTTTCCAGCAATATATAATAGTTCATACTTTGCGTGAAGATAAATGACGTAAACTGGCGTTTAACACCAGTTCCATGTTGCATTCTGGCGTTCAGCACCAGAAACAGGTTGCAAGTTGGAGTTAAACACTAGAAACAGGTTACAACCTGGCATTTAACTCTAGAAACAGCCCAGCCACGTGAGAAGCTCAAGTCTCAGCCCCAGCACACACCAAGTGGGCCCCAGAAGTCGATTTCTGCACCATCTATCTTAGTTTACTCATTTTCTGTAAACCTAGGTTACCAGTTTAGTACTTAAACAACTTTTAGAGACTTATTTTGTATCTCATGAAATTTTTAGATCTGAACTTTGTACTCTTTAACGGCATGAGTCTCTAAATTCTATTGTTAGGGGTGATGAGCTCTGCAGCGTCTCAATAAATTAATACAATTATTTCTGTTTTCTATTCAAACACGCTTGTTCCTATCTAAGATGTTTATTCGCACTTCAATATGAAGAAGGTGATGATCCGTGACACTCATCACCATTCTCGACCTATGAACGCATGCCTGACAACCACCTCCGTTCTACCTTCGATTGAATGAATATCTCTTGGACTCTTTAATCATAGTCTTCGTGGTATAAGCTAGAATCAATTGGCAGCATCCTTGAGAATCTAGAAAGTCTAAACCTTGTCTATGGTATTCCAAGTAGGATTCAGGGATTGGATGACTGTGATGAGTTTCAAACTCACGAGTGTTGGGTGTAGTGACAAACGCAAAAGGATCAATGGATCCTATTCTGGCATGATCGAGAACCGACAGATGATTAGTCGTGCTGTGACAGAGCATTTGGACCATTTTCACTGAGAGGATGGGAAGTAGCCATTGATAATGGTGATGCCCTACATACAGCTTGCCATGGAAGGAACCTTGCATGTTTGAAAGTGAGAAAGCATTATGTTACAGAGATTCAGAAGACAAAGCATCTCTAAAACTCCAACATATTCTCCATTACTGCATAATAAGTATTATTTAATCCATGCTCTCTTGTTTATTTGCAAGTCAATTGATAACTATAATTGGTATCCTGACTAAGATTAATAAGATAACCATAGCTTGCTTCAAGCCAACAATCTCCATGGGATTCGACCCTTACTCACGTAAATATTACCTGGACGGCCCAGTGCACTTGCTGGTTAGTTGTGCGGATTGAAAAAGTGTGATTACAATTTTGTGCACCAAGTTTTTGGTGCCGTTGTTGGGGATTTTTTGAGTTTGAACAACTGACGGTGAATCTTGTTGCTTAGATTAGGAAAAATTTGTCTTTTTGGTTTAGAGTCACTAGAATTGCATCTTTTATTATTCCCTTTAAAAATATTTTTTTTCTTCAAAAATATTATTTTTTCTGTATTAATTGTTAGTTTTTCTGTGAGTTTAGTGTCATGTTCTAAATTTGGTGTCAATTTCATGTTTTTTTTGTATCCCTTCAATTTTTCAAAAATAGTTTTTCTCCGTTTAGTTCATGCATTTTTTGAATGTGTCTATTTTCTTTGGAATAGTTGCCCCTTTGAGTTTTTATTTTTAAAATATTTTTAAAAATAATTTTTCTTTGATTAAATCTTGTGCCAAACTTTAAGTTTGGTGCTCTTTTGTTAATTTTCTTTAATTTTCGAAAATTTATTTTGGTTTTCCAAAAATTTTAAGTTTGGTGTTCTCTGTTTTGTTCTTATAGTTCTTGTGAGTCTTCAAGGTATTCTTGAGTCTTCTTTGTATTTTGATCTTAAAATTGTTAAGTTTGTTGTCCCTTGTTGTTTTCCCTCCCAAATTTTCGAAAAACAAGGAAGTAGATAAGGATGTCTAGAGATTTTTATTGTTTTCATTTGCTGTAAAAGACCAAGCTAAGAGGTGGTTAAATAACCAACCTAAGGACAGCATAAAGACATGGAAACAGGTGTTAGACAAATTTCTGAATCACTATTTTCCTCCAAAATGGATGACACAGCTAAGGCTGAGCATCCAAGGCTTCAAACAAAGAGATAATGAATTCCTTTATGATGCCTGGGAGAGATACAGAGAGATGCTAAGAAAATGCCCCTCTGAAATATTTTCAGAGTGGGTGCAGTTAGACATCTTTTATTATGGGCTTACAGAGAAAGCTCAGATTTCTCTAGACCACTCATCTGGTGGATCTATACACATGAGAAAGACAATTGAAGAAGCTCAAGAGCTTATTGATACAGTTGCCAGAAATCAGCATCTGTACCTAAGCAGTGAACCTTCCATCAACAAAGAGGCTAAAACAGTAACTGCTGAACTCAGTCCTGCAAATCAAGCTACTGAATTCAATCAGCAATTAGATTTTCTAACAAAATAGTTAGCCGAATTCAAGGAGATATTGCAAGAAACAATAATTGCTAATATGAATATGGAAGTTCAGTTGAAGCAAACAGAACAACAGTTATCAAAACAAATAACAAAAGAGTGCCAAGCAGTTCAATTAAGAAGTGGGAAAACATTAAATACCTCACTTCAAGGCAGCAAGAAGCCAATAAATGAACAAACTACTACCCAAAATCCCTCTGAGGATAGTCAGAGCCCAGAGAGGAATAATTCTGGCATTTAAACGCCAGAAAAAGGGTGGAAGGCTGGCGTTGAATGCCCAATCCATGCTCAGTCCTGGCGTTCAACGCCAGAAATAGGCAAGGAATTGGCGTTGAATGCCCAAAGGAAGCATAGTTCTGGCGATCAGACGCCAGAAATAGGTAAGGAGTTGGCATCTAACGCCACTCCAGCTTCCACCCCTAGCATTCAAATGCCAGTGGGAGACCAGACACATACAAGTGCTGATAGCAACCTCTCTAAAAAGGCTTATCAACCCACATCTGTAGATAATAAACCTGCAGCAACAAAGCCAAAATGCCTTATCCTCAGAAACTCCGCCAAGTGGAACAGGATAAGCAATTTGTCCGCTTTGTAGACTATCTCAGGACTCTTGAAATAAAGATTTTGTTTGTAGAGGCACTTGAGCAAATACCCTCTTATGCTAAGTTCATGAAAGAGATCTTAAGTCATAAGAAGGATTTGAGGGAAACTGAAAAAGTTTACCTCACTGAAGAATGCAGTGCAGTCATTCTGAAAAGCTTACCTGAGAAGCTTAAAGATCCCAGAAGCTTTACGATACCATGCACATTAGAGGGTACTTGTACCAAGCAAGCTTTATGTGATCTTGGGGCAAGTATCAACCTAATACCTGCATCTACTATCAGAAAGCTTGGTTTAACTGAAGAAGTCAAACTAACCCAGATATGTCTCCAACTTGCTGATGGCTCCATTAAATACCCATCAGGCGTGATTGAAGACATGATTGTCAAGGTTGGGCCATTTGCCTTTCCCACTGACTTTGTGGTGCTGGAAATGGAGGAGCACAAGAGTGCAACACTCATTATAGGAAGACCTTTTCTAGCAACTGGACGAACCCTCATTGACGTCCAAAAAGGGAAAGTTGAAGTTGAATATTGTCAAAGCTATGCATCATCCAGACACCCAAAATGACTGCATGAGCATTGATATTATTGACTCTCTGGTATAAGTGGTCAATATGACTGAGAGTCTCGAATCAGAGCTAGATGATATCTTTAAAAATGCTCTGCTTGATCTGAAGGAACCAGAGAGAATAATAGAACCTCTAAAAATCCCTCAGGAAGAGGAGAAACCTCCCAAACCTGAGCTTAAACCATTACATCCATCGCTGAAATATACATTTCTGGGATAAGGTGATACCTTTCCTGTAATCATAAGCTCTACCTTAGAGCCACAGGAAGAGGAAGCACTAATTCAAGTGCTAAGGACACACAAGACAGCTCTTGGGCGGTCCATCAGTGATCTTAAGGGCACTAGCCCAGCCAGATGCATGCACAAGATCCTATTGGAGGGTGACGCTAAGCCAGTGGTTCAACCACAGAGGCGGCTGAATCCAGCCATGAAGGAGGTGGTGCAGAAGGAGGTCACTAAATTACTAGAGGCTGGGATTATTTATCCTATTTCCGATAGCCCCTGGGTAAGCCCAGTCCAAGTTTTCCCTAAGAAGGGTGGCATGACAGTGGTTCATAATGAAAAAAATGAACTGGTTCCTACAAGAACAGTTACAGGGTGGCGTATGTGTATTGATTATAGAAGGCTCAGTACAGCTACCAGAAAGGATCATTTTCCTTTACCATTCATAGACCAGATGCTAGAAAGACTAGCAGGTCATGAATAATACTGCTTCCTGGATGGATATTCAGGTTATAATCAAATTGCAGTAAACCCCCAGGATCAAGAGAAAACAGCATTCACATGTCCATCCGGAGTATTTGCATACAGAAGGATGCAATTTGGTCTGTGCAATGCACCTACAACCTTTCAAAGGTGCATGCTCTCTATTTTCTCTGATATGGTGGAAAAATTTCTGGAAGTCTTCATGGATGAGTTTTTAGTATTTGGAGACTTATTCAGCTCCTGTCCTTACCATCTAGCACTTGTTCTAAAGAGGTGCCAAGAGACTAACCTGGTTTTAAACTGGGAGAAATGTCACTTTATGGTGACTGAAGGAATTGTCCTTGGGCACAAAATTTCAAATAAGGGAATAGAGATGGATCAAGCTAAGGTAGAGGTAATTGAAATATTACCACCACCTGCCAATGTTAAGGCAATCAGAAGCTTTCTAGGGCATGTAGGATTCTATAGGAGGTTTATAAAAGACTTTTCAAAAATTGCCAAACCTCTAAGTAATATGCTAGCTACTGACACGCTATTTATCTTTGATAAGGAGTGTTTGCAGGCGTTTGAGACTCTGAAAGCTAAGCTGGTCACAGCACCAGTCATCTCTGCTCCAGACTGGACATTACCATTTGAAATGATGTGTGATGCCAGTGACCATGCAATTGGTGCAGTGTTGGGACAAAGGCATGACAAGCTTCTGCACGTTATTTTATATGCCAGTCATGTTTTAAATGATGCACAGAAGAACTACACAACCACAGAAAAAGAGTTACTTGCAGTGGTTTACGCCATTGACAAGTTTAGATCTTATTTAGTAGGATCAAAAGTGATTGTGTACACTGACCATGCTGCTCTTAAATATCTACTCACAAAGCAGGATTCAAAACCCAGACTCATCAGATGGGTGTTGCTCCTGCAAGAGTTTTGATATAGAAATAGGAGACAAAAAAGGGACAGAGAACCAAGTAGCAGATCACCTGTCCCAAATAGAACCAGTAGAAGGGGCGTCCTTCCCTCTTATCGATATCTCTGAAAACTTTTTGGATGAGCAACTCTTTGTCATCCAGGAAGTCCAATGGTTTGAAGACATTGCAAACTACAAGGCAGTGAGATTCATACCCAATGAGTACAGTAGGAAGCAATCAAAAAAATTGATCACGGATGCAAAGTACTATCTTTGGGATGAACCATATATCTTCAAAAGATGTGCAGACGGAGTAATCCGAAGATGTGTGCCTAAGGAAGAAGCACAAGAGATCCTCTGGCACTGCCATGGTTCACAGTATGGAGGACATTTTAGAAGTGAGTGAACAGCCACAAGAGTCCTCCAATGTGGCTTCTACTGGCCTACTCTCTATAAAGACTCCCGAGTGTTTGTACTTAATTGTGACAGTTGCCAAAGATCTGGCAATCTGCCTCACAGTTATGCCATGCCTCAACAAGGGATCTTGGAGATTAAGTTGTTTGATGTATGGGGTATTGACTTCATGGGGCCTTTCCCACCATCAAACTCAAACACTTATATTTTGGTGGCAGTGGATTATGTATCCAAATGGGTTGAAGCTATTGCAACACCCACTAATGATACTAGGATAGTGCTGAAATTCCTCCAAAAACACATCTTCAGCAGATTTGGTATCCCTAGAGTACTAAATACTGATGGGGGCACTCATTTCTGCAATAAACAGCTCTACTTTGCTTTGGTTCGGTATGGAGTTAGCCACAGGGGGGCCACTCCATATCATCCACAGACAAATGGGCAAGCTGAAGTCTCTAATAGAGAACTTAAAAGACTCCTTGAACAGACTGTGATTAACCGTAGAAGGGATTGGGCAAGAAGCTTGGATGATGCTATGTGGGCATACAGAATAGCATTCAAGACTCCTATAGGAACTTCTCCATTCCAGCTTGTGTATGGAAAAGCATGTCACTTGCCAGTGGAACTAGAGTATAAGGCTTATTGGGCAACCAGATTCTTAAACCTTGATGCCAAGTTAGCTGGAGAAAAATGATTGCTCCAGTTAAATGATCTAGAGGAATTCAGACTCAATGCTTTCGAAAATGCAAAAATTTACAAAGAGAAAGCAAAAAGATGGCATGATAAGAAGTTGTCATCTAGAGTCTTTGAGCCAGGGAAAAAAGTTCTGCTGTTTAATTCTAGGCTCATATTATTCCCCGGGAAATTGAAATCCCGGTGGAGAGGTCCATATGTGATTACAAGTGTGTCACCATATGGATACGTGGTGCTTCATGATAATAATTATAACAAAAGTTTCATTGTTAATGGACAGAGAGTCAAACATTATCTTGAAAGTAATTTTGAGCAAGAATGCTCAAAACTGAGACTTGATTAAAGCTCAGTAATAGTCCAGCTAAAGACAATAAAGAAGCGCTTGCTGGGAGGCAACCCAGCCATTAACAAAGCTTAATTGTTAATTAATTAATTTTTACAGGTTTATGTTAATTATCTTCAAGGTAAAATAGCAATTGCTTGAGTTCACAGAGTTACAGAAGGATTTAGAGGATAAAACAGCAAAAAGGAAGCTCACTGGTGCGAAAAAGCCAGTAAAAGATGTTTTGGGCATTGAACGCCCAAAAAAAGCATCTACTGGGCGTTAAACGCCGGAAAGAAGCACCTTCTGGGCGTTGAACGCCAGATTTACAACGTCCTGGGCGTTCAGAAAAACGCCCAGTGACAAAGGAATTCCTGGCGTTTGACGCCAGCCAGAAGCAACAGCTTGGCATTAAACGCCCAGGAGAAGCTACAGATGGGCATTAAACGCCCAAAACATGCGGCGTTTGGGCGTTTAACGCCAGCATTGTGGGGAGGAGGTGAATTCATTTTCAACTCAATTTTTTTCCATTTTTCACGTTTCAATTCATGATTTCTTGCATAAACATGTTACAAACTCCCATCTTTCAAACTTCAATTCCAAAAATTTTTAATCCTAATTTCTAAAATCCCCTTTCAAAGATATCAAATGTATCTTAATTCATAAACACAAAATTTTTTTCCTCTTCAACTTCTTTTCAAATCTTTTCAAACTCATCATATTTTCTTCTCAAAATTCAGATTTATCTTCTTCAAATATCTTTCATAACTTTTTAATTTTAAATTATATCTTCTTCCTATCATACTTATCTTTTACAAATCATATCTTCTATCTTATCTTTTTTTTAAATTTTTGAAAACCGACCCCCTCCCTTTAAATCCACATTCAGCCTCCCTCCTCTCATCCACCATTCGAAATTAGCTCTTCTTCTATCCCTTTCCTTTCCTTTCTTTTGCTTGATGACAAGCAATCCTCTAAGTTTGGTGTGTTTATCCGTGATCACTAAGCCATACCCACTAAGATCATTGCTCCTAAGGGGTAGCAAACCACTCCAAGAGGCAAGAAAGAGAATATTCCAAAACCACTTTGGAATCAAGGGAAGTTCTTAACCAAAGAACATTCAGACCATTACTACAAAATAATGGGTCCAAGAGCAGTGATCCCGGAAGTCAAATTCGATCTGAAAGACGATGAATATCTGGATATCTAAGAGCAAATTCGAAATAGGAATTGGGAAATCCTAGCTAATCCTGAAACAAAGGTGGGAAGAAACATGGTTTAGGAATTCTACTCTAATATGTGGCAAATAGACTGGCAGAGAATATCTGGAACTGCCCTTTATGACTATCGGACTTGGTCAGAGGAAAGATTGTTCACATCCACCCTGACAAAATTAGGGAGATGTTTAAGCCACCTCAGCTGAAAGATGACCCAGACTCCTTTAATAGGAGAATGATGAGAACAAATAAGGGCTTAGACAAGATTGTAGAGGACATATGCCTCCCTGAATCCAAGTGGACAACCAGCACCAAGGGCGTCCCAAATCAACTCAAGAGAGAAGCTCTCAAACCAATCGCCAGAGGCTGGCTGGACTTCATTGAGCATTCTATACTGCCCACTAGCAACCGCTCTGAAGTCACCATTAAAAGAGCAGCGATGATTTCTATACTGTGTAAAGATGCTGAGGTGAAGATCGGAGTAACTGAGTATATCTCAGTTGAGCGACCAATCACCAAAATATCAATGGAAAGACAACAAGTGCAGGACGAACCCATCAAGAGGATAGCACAGGAATTCCTCCCGGAGATCCTTCAAATTGAATACTGGGAGCATCTTAAAGCATCTGTTGCCAGGTTGCAAGAAGCTATGGACCAAATGAAGGAAGAACAGAATAATCAAAATAGCATGCTTTGAAAACTGCTTTGGGAACAAGAAGAGCAAAGGCGTGACTTGAAGGAACTGAAGCGTCAAAAGCTATCTCTTGAAGGACCAAGCACCCCACAGACTAGAGGAACATCTATTTCCCAAAATAAAGGTTGTTGAGTCCGAATCTTAGCTTTAACTCTGTGATAGTTATTCTTATAGGAATTTACCTTAGAAGTTATATATGAGTAGTAAGTAGTATATCTATTTTGATTTTACCTCAAGTAAGCTATAATTTATTTTTCTCATCATCATCAAACATGAATAAAATAGTAGAATTTTTAGAATAAATAGGCAATAATTTTTCGAGTTCTTAATAAGGAAAATTCTAATTATTTATATGTGGTGGCAATATTTTTTATCTTCTGAATGAATGCTTGAACAGTGCATATTTTTTATATTGAATTTTATGAAAGTTAAAATTGTTGGCTCCTGAAAGAATGATGAACAAGAGAAATATTATTACTGATCTGAAAAATCATGAAATTAATTCTTGAAGCAAGAAAAAGCAGTGAAAAAAGCAAAAGAGGTAGAAAAAGCCAATATCCCTTTAAACCAAAAAGCAAGGGTGAAAAAGATCCAAGGCTTTGAGCATCAATGGATAGGAGGGCCGAAGGAAATAAATCCAGGCTTAAGCGGCTAAAATCAAGCTGTCCCTAACCATGTCTTGTGGCATGCAGGTCCAAGTGAAAAGCTTGAGACTGAGTGGTTAAAGTCGTGATCCAAAGCAAAAGAGTGTGCTTAAGAACTCTGGACACCTATAATTGGGGACTTTAGCAAAGCTGAGTCACAATCTGAAAAGGTTCACCCAGTTATGTGTCTGTAGCATTTATATATCCGGTGGTAATACTGGAAGACAAAGTGCTTATGGCCACGGCCAAGACTCATAAAGTAGCTGTGTTCAAGAAATCAACATACTTAACTAGGAGAATCAGTAACACTATCTAAATTCTGAGTTCCTATGGATGCTAATCATTCTAAACTTCAAAGGATGAAGTGAGATGCCAAAACTGTTCAGAAGCAAAAAGCTACTAGTCCCGCTCATCTAATTAGAATTGAGCGTCATGAAAAACTCTGAGATTACCCCTTGATCTTCACACTATCCTATTTTATTCACCTAGTTGCTCGGGGACAAGCAACAGTTTAAGTTTGGTGTTGTGATGAGCGGATATTTTATACGCTTTTTAGGGGTGTTTTAATATAGTTTTTAGTATGATCTAGCTACTTTTTAGTATATTTTTATTAGTTTTTATGCAAAAATTACATTTTGGGACTTTACTATGAGTTTGTGTGTTTTTCTATGATTTCAGGTATTTTCTGGCTAAAATTGAGGGACCTGAGCAAAAATCTAATTCAGAGGCTGATAAAGGACTGCTGATGCTGTTGGATTCTGACCTCCTTGCATTCGAAGTGGACATTTTGGAGCTACAGAAATCCAAATGGCGCGCTCTCAATTGAAATGGAAATTAGACATCCAGGGCTTTCCAGAAATATATAATAGTCCATACTTTGCCAAAGTTTAGACGACGCAAACTGACGTTTAACGCCAGCTTTCTGCCCTATTCTGGTGTCAAACGCCAGAAACAAGTTGCAAAGCAGAGTTAAACGCCAGAAACAGGTTACAAACTGGCGTTTAACTCCAGGAATAGCCTATGCACGTGAAAGCTTCAAGGCTCAGCCCCAGCACACACCAAGTGGGCCCCAAAAGTGGATTTCTGCACTATCTATCTTAGTTTACTCATTTTCTGTAAACCTAGGTTACTAGTTGAGTATAAAAACTAGTTTTAGAGATTTATTTTGTACCTCATGACATTTTTACATCTGAATTTGTATCTCTGATGGCATGAGTCTCTAAACCCCATGGTTGGGGGTGAGGAGCTCTGCTGTGTCTCGATGAATTAATGCAATTATTTCTGTTTTCTATCCAATCACGCTTGTTTCTATTCTAAGATGTTCATTTGCACTTCAACATGATGAATGTGATGATCTGTGACACTCATCACCATTCTCAACCTATGAACATGTGCCTGACAACCACTTCCGTTATACCTTAGATTGAATGGATGTCTCTTGGGTTCTTGGCTCACGAGTTTGACTGCCTCTCTTGACAACAGAGCATTCAAATTCGTGAGACCAGAGTCTTCGTGGTATAAA
Organism: Arachis hypogaea; assembly: GCF_003086295.3. Lineage (NCBI taxonomy): Eukaryota > Viridiplantae > Streptophyta > Magnoliopsida > Fabales > Fabaceae > Arachis > Arachis hypogaea. Next base: position 71,593,442 of record NC_092036.1, read on the forward strand.
CCTTGTCTATGGTATTTCGTGTAGGATTCGGGAATGGATGACTGTGACGAGCTTCAAATTCATGAATACTGGGAGTGGTGACAAACGCAAAAGGATCAATGGATTCTATTCCAACATTACTGAGAACCAACAGATGATTAGCCATGTACATGGACCCTTTTCACTGAGAGGACAGCTGGTAACCATTGACAACGGTGATCCACCAACATACAGCTTGCCATGGAAGGAGACCTGCGTGCGTGAAGAAAAAGACAGTAGGAAAGCAGAAATCAAACGACAGAGCATCTCCAAAACTCCAACCCATTCTCCATTACTGCGTAATAATTATTCATTTCATGCTCTTTTACTTTTCACAATTAAAACTAAGAACCCTATTGATATCCTGAGTAAGAATAATAAGATAACCATAGCTTGCTTCAAGCCGGCAATCTCCATGGGATCGACCCTTACTCACGTAAGGTATTACTTGGATGACCCAATGTACTTGCTACTTAGTTGTGCAGAATTATATAGTGTGAGTGTAATTTTGAATGGTAAGGACCTTTATCTTCCCCGCTTCCTCTGGTATTACATGGCCAGGGTCCATGTTAGAGGCACTTTGCCCTTTCCATATTTGATCACTCAGCTAGGCCGCCGAGCTGAGGTGCCCTGGGAGCTTGCAGATGAGAAGCCAACTGCCGCTAACTGCAAGAAAATTATCCCTCCCAGTAGGAAGTTCCAAGCTTTGGGTTACAAGCCACCTTTCCTCACTGCCTCCACTGAGGCAGCCACATCTTCCGCTGCCCCTTCAGCATTTACTGCCCCATCTACCACCACTGCACCATCACCTGCTCCCGAGCCTATTTATCACCTCATGCACAGACTCTTTGCATGCCTGGATCGTATCGAGTGTCGCAACAAGCAACGCTATGAGCACTTAAAGTTAATAATTCGATCCGGCAGTGACATCCCCTCCGAGCCTGACACACCATCAGAGCCATCTGATGCGGAGGTGGATGATGACTCTCATTTACTACCCCCTTTTAAAAATTTAGTGAACGAGTTCTTTTGGCAAGCGCACCAAAATTATCGCCACGTAATAACCCACAGTGGAGTGGGATCGTATCCACAGAGATTGGCAAACCCAAGCAGTTTTAATTAATTGATGAATTAGTCAAGCGGATCAATAATAGTGTGAAGTGAAGAATTATAAATGGCATAAATGTAAATGACTAGAATGTAAAGAAAAGCAGTAAAGTGCAGGAATGGAAATTGCAGAATGTAAATTGCTGAATCATAAATGACTTGAATGTAAATAGGAATGGGGAATTGCTGAAGGGAAAATTGAGCTATAAAGAAATGGATAGATAAGAATGGGGGAATTCATTGAGATTAGGAGATGTTGCCTCTTTGGATCAAATCTAGCTTAGATCTTCTTCAATCATGCAACTCACTGACCTCTTGGCAATCATGATTGATTGAGCCCCAATCCCTTGGTGACTCAATCTCTCAGATCTTGATCAATAGCCAATTCCTTGGTCTAATTGCTCATGAAGAGAGATATGCTTGGTCCCTGATTATACCACACACCTTTGTAGATCCAAGTAGAGGGGGGATTACATGTCATGTATCCCATCACCAAAACCCATAATCTAATCAAATGTGAGAAGGGATTTCAAGCATGGTTTCATGTTTCCTTTCCCAAGGTTCCCATGAAACCCAATTGTATTCAATCTCTTTCCCAAGATAATTGAACACTAAGCATTAAGAACGAAATTCCTTCTAGCAAATCAAGAGAAGATGAAGAGAAGAAGAATTTCACTATTATCAATCCATCAAGTACAACAGAGCTCCCTCTCTCAATGAGAGAGAAGTTAGCTACTCATAGCTTAGAAAGTACTCAAAAGTGGAATGTAAAAGTGGATCTAGAACTCATGGCCTAACCACTTCTTCATTACTCTTTTGGGGTATATATACTACTCCTAGTAAAATAAACGAATTACAAAAGTGAAAAAGAGAAAATTACATTTTGGAGGGAAAGAAAGCACTCAATAAACATGACCGCTTAGCTGGCGTGTCTCAGGCGTGTCACGTGCCCTTCAAAATGGCTTGCCGTGCCACGCTCAATCCATCAAGTGGCACGCTCATCCCTCTTTCAACCTTGGCATGCCACGCCTTCGAACTCAAGTGGCACGCCAAAGTGGAATTCTTGTGTTGGCGTGCCACACCTTCGAGCTCAAGTGGCACGCCCTTTGAACTGGCGTGCCATGCCTAAAGGTTGGCGTGCCACGCCCTTGTTGTGTGCTTGGCAAAGCTCTCTAGAAAGTTGCATTAGCGTGGCACGCCCAGGGTTTGGCGTGCCATGCCCTTATTAGGTGGATGGCCCCTCTGCTTGGCGTGCCACGCCACGAACTTAAGTGGCACGCCCCAATGCTTTTCTGCCTCTAAATGATACTGGCGAGCCACGTCTTGTTGCTCAAGTGGCATGCCTAAGTGAGGAATAGTGAATGGTGATGACAAGTCATCATATACCCATTTTTCAAGCTAATTTCACTTGTTTTGTTAGTCTTTATGCACTTTCTTGCTTCCTAAGTAAGTGATTTGGAGTGAAAATGCATAACTTCTTTAAATCAAGCAACCACCATGAAATTAATGTTAATTCATGAGGTTTAAGCTAATTTTAATTGAAGTTTAATTGATTTATAAGCCTTATGAATTTAGTGATACTTGGAGTGGTTGTTTTGGTTTATTTCAGGTGAAGAAAAGAATAAAAGAGAAAAGCGTGGCCTAAGAAAGCGTGACCCAAGGAGAAGGAAGCGTGGTCAAAGGAAGGAAAAGTGTGCCGCATGCAATGGGGGAGGCAAGCATTGCCCTCCACAAGGGCACACTGCCCTCTAGGAGGGCAACATAAGGGAACAAGGCAAAGAAGGCAACTCTGCCCTGCCCACTACAAGGGCAGAGCACAAATTTGTGCCTTGGAATCAAGAAGAAGAAAATGTTGCCCTGCCCTCCACAAGGGCAGTATCGGGCTCATCAAGGAAGAAAATCAAAGAAAAAATGCCTATGATGCTTGCCACAAGAGTTGAACACGGGACCATGAGGAAGTAAGGAACTAAGTCCCATTACCGTGCCAAGAAACCAAGGAAAATGAATGAGCGTGTGTTTCTGCCCGGATTCGAACGCGGGACTTCATTTTGGAAACACTGTCCTGCCCTCCGCGAGGGCAGGGCAGCATTTTGTTGGTGCATGAATCTGGTGCACCAAAGGACATTTCTGGCGCACCAAATCACTATCCTGGCAGCACCAGCGCGCACCACATCACGATCCTGGCAGCACCAATTTTTCCTGCCCTGCCCTCCGCGAGGGCAGGGCAGCATCCTGTGCACCAAGGCACCATTTTGGCGCACCATGGCAAGAAACTGGCAGCATCAGCACGCACCGTGGCACATTTCTGGCGCACCAATTTTTCCTGCCCTGCCCTCCGCGCGGGCAGGGCAGCGTTCTGCGCACCAAGCCGCACCAAGCCACACCAAGCAAGCACCAACACACACCAAATCCTGCCCTGCCCTCCACAAGGGCAGGGCAGCCTCCTGGGAGCTATTATTTTTGGGCCGAAAATTCAATTAAAATTCCATTTTAATTCATTTCTTCACCAAATCAAAAGCCCATCCAAATCCCAAAATCCAAGAATAGAAAGTGTATAAATAGGAGCTAGTTTGATGTAATTAGGACCTTTTGCTTAGCTTTTGAATTTTGCACCTTCTTTGAGCTTTGAATCTTATTTTTGCACTTTGGAACTTCTCTTGGTGTCTTCACTGAGATTTCAGAGAATTGGGGAGGAGAATTGATCTCTCTTTTTCCTCGTTCTTGCTTGAGTCATTTTTAATTTCCTTGTTTTGAGTCTTTGGTGTTATGAATTGAGGAAATTCTGTCTCAATCTCCACTCAAGAACTCTTTAACTTCTTTTCTGCATAATTGAACACATTTACATTCCCTTTACTGCTTCTTCTTCAATTCCTTGTCAATTGCTTTGTGAACTTGGATCTGGGAAGGCAAATTGAGATCTAGACTTTGCTTTCTAGTCTCTTGAGACCTGAGATCCCATTTTACTTTTGGTTCTTCTGTGAACCCTGCTGCACTTTAATTTCATTTTCTGTTTGAATTTCAGTTTATTTCAATTCAATTTCTGCTCTATTAATTGTGGCAATTCAATTTCTCTTTGTTTAGAGTCTGCAATCCCAGTCCTCAAACCCCTTTTATATTCAAGCAATTTACATTTCTTGCACTCTAAGTTTCTGCAATTTACATTTCTTGCACTTTAAGTTTCAGTCATTTACTTTCTTGTTCTTTAAGATTCAGCAAGTTTACTTTCCTGTTCTTTAATTTACTGCAATTTCCCCTTCTCCCTTTACATTCCAAGCAATTTATATTCTGTTAAATACAACCCACTCAACCAAAACTTGATTCGCTTGACTAAATCAACCACTAAACTAAAATTGCTCAATCCTTCAATCCCTGTGGGATCGACCTCACTCATGTGAGTTATTATTACTTGATGCGACCCGGTACACTTGCCGGTGAGTTTTGTGCTGGATCGCTTTCCACACATCAAATGGCGTGCCACGCCTTTAAGCTCAAGTGGCACATCCCATGTAACTGGCCTCTTCCACCCTCTCTGGAAAGTTATACCAGCGTGCCACGCCTGAAGGTTGGCGTGCCACGCCCATGATCTTGTCTTGTTCCAGGGGTTGGCGTGCCACGCCTTGGCCTTCAAGTGGCACGCCAAAGTGACTTTTTGGAACTGGCGTGCCACGACTTCGACACCAAGTGGCACGCCCAGTTCTTGCTTGTGTTGTCTTGTGCATTGCGTGCCACGCCTGGTTGCTCAAGTGGCACGCCTAAGTGAGGTTGAGAGGTTGGCGTGCCACGCCTTCGACTTCAAGTGGCACGCCCAGTCTTCCCTTGCCTTCAGCCCCTTCTATGGGTCATTGTACCAGCGTGCCACGCCACATTGCTCAAGTGGCATGCCCATGTATTTGTTCACTTTTCAAGCTTGGCGTGCCACACCTGGGTCTTCAAGTGGCACGCCAAAGTAGCTTTCTGGAGCTGGTGTGCCATGCCTTCAACTTCAAGTGGCACGCCCATAGTAGTTGATGGATCTGGCGTGCCACGTCCAGTCCCTGGCGTGCCACGCCCACATGCATGATTGGATCTACCTTCTGGAATTTAGTATTGGCATGCCACGCTTAGCTCCTGGGGTGCCACGCCAGTGCATTTTTGTGGCGTTTGCCCCCAAGTGACACACCAGTTTCACACGCCCAGCTTCTTGTTTGTCTTCTTCCCATTTTTTATACCTTTTTCACCTGCAATTCAGCACAACTCATCTCAAAGTAGTGTACCATAATATTCATCAAATAATGCATGAATTGTACTGATCAAATGAGATTTGTGCTCCTTTATGGTTTTCTTTATGCAAGAAAGAAGGGTAGATGATGCAAGTCATCACAACACCAAACTTAAGCTTTGCTTGTCCCAAGCAAATCAATGTAAGTAAACTTTTATATATTGAGGCATTGGCTTCAAAAGATTACAATACAACCAAGAGTAAAACTAAGTGTCTAACACATGTATGAATGTTTTAATTGTCATGGGAAGCCCTTGGATCCTTGAGGGTTCACTCAGGTATAGGCCTTAGGGGTCCTTTCTATTGATTGTCACCTTGAAGTAGTAAAGGTTATTTTGCTTTCTTGAGCATGACTCTAAGTGTTTTGTCTCAAGACAACCCTTTAATTAGGCTTTCAATTAGCACTCTCAAACCAGTTGGTTTTAGGGTACTAGGTGTTGAGACACCCCTAAGAATTTACTTGCCCAGGTCTCTTCTTGACACATCTTCACCACAAGCATCTACTAGGATTAGTTCTTTTTGAGCTTTTTAATGTTTCTTTTTCTTTTCTATCCTAGTAGTTGATGCTCAGAGCCTTGGGTCTTTATTGCTTACTACCTCTTGGTTCTATGGATATTCAAGGATCACACCTTAGCCTTCCCTTTGTTATACCTTCTAGGACTAGTTCTCTCCATGACTCATTTTCTTTTTAGTTCATCCTATGTTCTACACATAACTTTTTGTTTCTTAGTTTGTTTGATGATCCCTCTTGGCCTTGGTCTCTCTTATTATTTTTTCTTTTTGCACAACTCACAGTAACTCTTATGGAGACAAGTTCTACTTTTATTTAATTGAAGTGAAGACTTGAAATACACTACATTTTCTTTCTTGTAAAAAAAAAAGACTTATACAGACTTCAAACAGGAATTGAAACTAAGCATAAAACATAAACTATCCTAGCATGATTATTCAAAGAGTAAATAAAGCAAAATTTAAACATAGTGCAGAAATTCAGAAAGTGTCAACCATGGGATTCAACAACCTTGAGCAGCTTCATCTTCAGTTCATCGGCCCCTTCCCTTTGTCCTTCTTCTTGGGAGGGGATGAGCCACCTTCATCTGGCTTGGAGGAACCTTCTTGAGCCTTGGCATCCTTGGGCTTGGGCTTCCAATATCCTAGCCTCCTCATATGTGACTTCAAGTGTTGGTATGCTATTTCTTCTTGCCTTGAGCTGAGTTCCTCCAATTTATGGATATAGGTGTGGTAGTTGGGTGATGAGCGGATAATTTATACGCTTTTTGGCATTGTTTTTAGGTGGTTTTTAGTAAGTTCAAGCTCCTTTTAGGGATGTTCTCATTAGTTTTTATGCTAAATTCACATTTCTGGACTTTACTATGAGTTTGTGTGTTTTTCTATGATTTCAGGTAATTTCTGGCTGAAATTGAGGGACTTGAGCAAAACTCTGAAAAAGGCTGACAAAAAGACTACTGATGCTGTTGGAATCTGACCTCCCTGCACTCGAAATGCATTTTCTGGAGCTAAAGAACTCCAAATGGCGCGCTCTCAACGACGTTGGAAAGTAGACATCCGGAGCTTTCCAGCAATATATAATAGTCCATACTTTATTCGGAAATTGACGACGTAACTTGGCGTTGAACGCCAAGTACATGCTGCTGTCTGGAGTTAAACGCCGGAAAAACGTCATGATCCAGAGTTGAACGCCCAAAACACGTTATAACTTGGAGTTCAACTCCAAGAGAAGCCTCAGCTCGTGGATAGATCAAGCTCAGCCCAAGCATACACCAAGTGGGCCCCGGAAGTGGATTTATGCATCAATTACTTACTCATGTAAACCCTAGTAGCTAGTCTAGTATAAATAGGATAAGTTACTATTGTATTAGACATCTTTTGACAGTTTAATCTTTTGACTATTCGGTCTCTTGATCACTCAGGGGGCTGGCCATTCGGCCATGCCTGAACCTTTTACTTATGTATTTTCAACAGTGGAGTTTCTGCACACCATAGATTAAGGGTGTGGAGCTCTGCTGTACCTCAAGTTTCAATACAATTATTATTACTTTCTATTCAATTCTCTTCTATTCTTATTCCAAGATATACGTTACACTTAACTTTGATGAATGTGATGATTCGTGACACTCATCATCATTCTCACCTATGAACGCGCGTGACTGACAACCACTTCCGTTCTACTCTAGGCCGGGCACATATCTCTTAGATTCCCCAACAAAATCTTCGTGGTATAAGCTAGATAGATGGCGGCATTCATGAGGATCCGGAAAGTCTAAACCTTGTCTATGGTATTCCGAGTAGGATTCTGGGATTGAATGACTGTGACGAACTTCAAACTCCTGAAGGCTGGGCGTGATGACAAGCGCAAAAGAATCAAGGGATTCTATTCCAACCTGATTGAGAACCGACAGATGATTAGCCGTGCTGTGACAAAGCATAGGAACGTTTTCACTGAGAGGATGGGATGTAGCCATTAACAATGGTGATTCCCTACATACAGCTTGCCATGGAAAGGAGTAGGAAGGATTGGATGAATGTAATAAGAAAATAGAGATACGAGAGGAGCACAGCATCTTCTCACACTTATCTGATATTCCCACTATTGCTTTACATAAGTATTTCTATCCCTTTTTATTTTCTATTTATTATTAATTTTCCAACTCATCATAAACAAATTTAATCTGCCTAACTGAGATTTACAAGGTGACCATAGCTTGCTTCATACCAACAATCTCTGTGGGATCGACCCTTACTCACGTAAGGTATTACTTAGATGACCCAGTACACCTGCTGATTAAGTTGAACGGAGTTGTGGAAAGAAAAAGCTTCTCTAACAATACCTGGAATTCATCTATCACAATCTCGTCCACCAAGTTTTTGGCGCCGTTGCCGGGGATTGTTCAAGTATGAACAACTGACGGTTCATCATGATTAGGTAATTTTCTTTTCAAAAATCTTTTTCAAAATTTTTCTTTTCTTTTTCGTTTTTCTAACCATGTTTTTCGAAAAAATTAAATTAAAATCACAAAAAAATTAGAAAATCATAAAAATCAAAAATATTTTGTGTTTCTTGTTTGAGTCTTGTGTTAATTTTTATGTTTGGTGTCAATTGCATGCTTTTAAAATTTTTCTTGCATTTTTTCGAAAATTTCATGCATTCATAGTGTTCTTCATGATCTTCAAGTTGTTCTTGACAAGTCTTCTTGTTTGATGTTGATGATTTCTTGTTTTGTGTTCTTTGTTGTTTTTCATGTGCATTTTTCGTTTGTTAGAGTCCATGCATTAAAGATTTCTATGTTTGGTGTCCTGCATGTTTTCTTTGCATAAAAAATTTTCAAAAATATGTTCTTGATGTTCATCATGATCTTCAAAGTGTTCTTGGTGTTCATCTTGACATTCATAGTGTTCTTGCATGCATTAAGTATTTTGATCCAAAATTTTCATGTTTTGGGTCATGATTGTGTTTTTCTCTCTCATCTTAAAAATTTCAAAAATCAAAAAAATATCTTTTCCTTATTTCCCTCCAAATTTTCGAAATTTTGGGTTGACTTGGTCAAAAATTTTTAAAATTAGTGGTTTCTTACAAGTCAAGTCAAAATTCCAATTTTAAAAATCTTATCTTTTCAAAATCTTTTTCAAAAATTATATCTTTTTCATTTTTTTGATTTTTTTCAAAAATTTCAAAAATCTTTTTCAAAATATTTTTCAAAACCTTTTTCTTATCTTTACATCAAATTTTCGAAAATTAGCTAACAATTAATGTGATTGGTTCAAAGATTTGAAGTTTGTTACTTTCTTGTTAAGAAAGGTTCAATCTTTAAATTCTAGAATCTTATCTTGTAGTTTCTTGTTAATTAAGTCATTTTAAAAATTAGATCTTTTTATCTTTTATCTTATCTTTTTAAAAATTTTATCTTTTTCAAAATTTGATTTCAAAATATCTTATCTAACCTCTTATCTTCTTATCTTTTTCAAATTTGATTTTAATATCTTTTTCAATTAACTAACTAACTTTTTGTTTGTTTACTATCTTTTTCAAAACCAACTAACTACTCTTCTCTCTCTAATTTTCGAAAATACTTCTCTCTTTTTTTTTAAAAAAAAATTCTTTTTGTTTTAAATTTTAATTTTAATCTTATCTTATCTCTAATTTTCGAAAATTACTAACCTCGTTTTCAAAATTGTTTTCAAAATTCTCCCTCTCTATTCTTATTCTATTTAATTATTTAATTACTAACACTTCTCTTCACCCCTCTCCACCTAATATCCGAATCCCCTCTTCTACTTTCTTCTCCTCTTTCTTCTTCTACTAATATAAAGGAATCTCTATACTGTGACATAGAGGATTCCTCATTCTTTTCTTGTTTTCTTCTCTTTCATATGAGCAGGAACAAGGATAAAGGCACTCTTGTTGAAATTGATCCAGAACCTGAAAGGACCCTGAAAAGAAAATTAAGAGAAGCTAAGTTACAACAATCTAAAGGTAACCTTTCAGAAATATTAGAACAAGAGAAGGAGATGGCAGCCAAAAACAATAATAATGCAAAGAGAATGCTTGGTGACTTCACAAAGCCAACGTCCAAATTTGATGGAAGAAGCATCTCCATTCCTGCCATTGGAGCCAATAATTTTGAGCTGAAAACTCAGCTAGTTGCCTTAATGCAACAAAACTGCAAGTTTTATGGACTTCCATCTGAAGATCCTTATCAGTTTTTAACTGAGTTCTTGCAGATCTGTGAGACTGTAAATACGAATGGAGTTAATCCTGATGTCTACAGACTCATGCTTTTCCCTTTTGCTGTAAGAGACAGAGCTAGAATATGGTTGGATTCACAACCTAAGGATAGCCTGGACTCTTGGGATAAGCTGGTCACTGCCTTCTTGGATAAATTCTTTCCTCCTCAAAAACTGAGCAAGCTAAGGGTGGATGTTCAAACCTTCAAACAAAAAGATGGTGAATCCCTCTATGAAGCTTGGGAAAGATACAAGCAGCTGACCAAAAGATGTCCATTTGACATGTTTTCAGAATGGACCATATTAGATATATTCTACTATGGTCTATCTGAATTTTCGAAAATGTCATTGGACCATTCTACAGGTGCATCTATTCACCTAAAGAAAACGCCTGAAGAGGCTCAAGAACTTATTGACATGTTTGCAAACAACCAATTCATGTACCCTTCTGAGAGGAATTCCGTGAATAATGGGATACCTCAGAAGAAAGGAGTTCTTGAAATTGATGCTCTGAATGCCATATTGGCCCAGAACAAAGTGTTGACTCAACAGGTCAACATGATCTCTCAAAGTCTGAATGGATGGCAACATGCATCCAACAGTACTAAAGAGGCAGCTTCTGAAGAAGCTTATGATCCTGAGAACCCTGCCATGGCAGAGGTTAATTACATGGGTGAACCTTATGGAAACACCTATAATCCATCATGGAGAAATCATCCAAATTTCTCATGGAAGGATCAACAAAAGCCTCAACAAGGCTTTAACAATGGTGGACGCAATAGGCTGAACAATAGCAAGCCATATCCATCATCTTCTCAGCAACAGACAGAGAATTTTGAACAAAACACTTCTAATTTAGCCAATATAGTCTCTGATCTGTCAAAGGCCACTTTTAGTTTCATGAATGAAACTAGATCCTCCATCAGAAATCTGGAGGCACAAGTGGGCCAGCTGAGTAAGAAAGTCATTGAAACTCCTCCCAGTATTCTCCCAAGCAATACAGAAGAGAATCCAAAAGGAGAGTGGAAGGCCATTGATGTGATCAATGTGGCCGAATGCACAAGGGAGGAGGAGGACGAAAATCCTAGTGAGGAAGACCTCCTGGGACGTCTTTCAAACAAGAAGGAGTTTCCTATTAAGGATCCAAAGGAATCTGAGGCTCATATAGAGACCATAGAGATTCCATTAAATCTCCTTCTGCCATTCATGAGCTCTGAAGACTATTCTTCCTCTGAAGAGGATGAAGATGTGACTGGAGAGCAAGTTGCTCAATATTTAGGAGCTATCATGAAGCTGAATGCCAAGTTGTTTGGTAATGAGACTTGGGAAAGTGAACCTCCCTTGCTCATTAGTGAACTAGATACCTGGATTCAGAAAACTCTACCTCAAAAGAAACAAGATCCTGGCAAGTTCTTAATACCTTGTACCATAGGCACCATGACCTTTGAAAAGGCTCTATGTGATCTGGGGTCAGGGATAAATCTTATGCCACTCTCTATAATGGAGAAGCTGGGGATCATTGAGGTACAACCTGCCTTGTTCTCATTACAATTGGCAGACAAGTCATTGAGACAAGCTTATGGAATAGTGGAGGACGTGTTAGTAAAGGTTGAAGGCCTTTACATCCCTGCTGATTTCATAATCTTAGACACTAAGAAGGAAGAGGATGAATGCATCATCCTTGGAAGGCCTTTCCTAGCCACAGCAGAAGCTGTGATAGATGTCAACAGAGGTGAATTAGTCCTTCAATTGAATGGGGACTACCTTGTGTTTAAGGCACAAGGCCATCCCTCTTTGATAAAAGAGAGTAAGCATGAAGAGCTTCTCTCAGTTCAGAGTCAAGAAGAGCCTCCACAGTCAAACTCTAAGTTTGGTGTTGTGAGGCCACAACCAAACTCTAAGTTTGGTGTTAAGATCCCATATCCAAACTCTAAGTTTGGTGTTGGGACTATACAACATTGACCTGATCACCTTTGTGGCTCCATGAAAGCCACTGTCAAGCTATTGACATTAAAGAAGCGCTTATTGGGAGGCAACCCAATTTTATTTATCTAATTTTTATTTTATTGTTATTTTGTGTTTTATTAGGTACATGATCATGTGGAGTCACGAAAAAATTCATAAAAATTAAAAACAGAAGCAAAAAAAGCAGAAAAAAATTCGCACCCTGGAGGAAGCACAAGCTGGCGTTCAACGCCTGTAAGATGCATCTGGCCGGCGTTCAATGCCAGAACAGAGCATCATTCTGGCGCTGAACGCCAGAAACAAGCAACATTCTGGTGCTGAACGCCAGGAATGTGCCTAGAGAAGAAAAGCTAGCGCTGAACGCCAGTAACAAGCATGAAACTGGCGTTCAACGCCAGAAACATGCTTTACATGGGCGTTGAACGCCCAGAATGTGCACCACACGGCGTTTAAACGCCAGAATGGTGTGCAAAGGCAATTTACATGCCTAATTGGTGCAGGGATGGAATTCCTTGACACCTCAGGATCTGTGGACCCCACAGGATCCCCACCTACTATATTCCCACCTTACCTCCTAATCCTATTTTTGTGATTTGTATTCCCCATGTCACACTTCCCAACACTCTTCACCAATCATCTCAATTCCTCTTCCCAATCACCCCCTTCACCACTCAAATCCATCCACTCTTCCCCATAAACCCCACCTACCTTCCAAAATTCAAAACCATTTTTCCACCCATTCCCACCCTAAATGGCCGAACCTACATCTCTTCCCCTCTACCATATTTTCTTCTTCTTCTTCTTCTTCTTATCTTCTTTCTTCTATTGCTCAAGGACGACCAATATTTTAAGTTTGGTGTGTGGTCAAAGCACAATCTTTTTTGTTTTCCACTACCATCAATGGCACCTAAGGCCGGAAAAGGTAAAGGGAAGACAAAAGCTTCCACCTCTGAGTCATGGGAGATGGAAAGATTCATCTCCAAGAGCCATCAAGACCACTTCTATGATGTTGTGGCAAAGAAGAAGGTGATCCCTGAGGTCCCTTTCAAGCTCAAGAAAAATGAGTATCCGGAGATCCGACATGAAATCCAAAGAAGAGGTTGGGAAGTCTTAACAAACCCCATGCAACAAGTGGGAATCTTAATGGTTCAAGAGTTCTATGCCAATGCATGGATCACTAGGAACCATGATCAAAGTATGAACTCGAATCCAAAGAATTATATCACAATGGTTCGCGGGAAATACTTAGATTTTATCCGGAAAATGTGAGGTTGGCGTTTCACTTGCTCATGATGCAAGAAGATGAACGCCCCTACACTAGAAGGGTCAACTTTAATCAAAGGTTGGACCAAGTCCTAATGGACATATGTGTGGAAGGAGCTCAATGGAGAATAGACTCCAAAGGCAAGCCAGTTCAACTAAGAAGACTGGACCTCAAGCCTATGGCTAGAGGATGGTTGGAGTTCATTCAACGCTCCATCATTCCTACTAGCAACCGATCTGAAGTTACTGTGGATCGGGCCATCATGATTCATAGCATCATGATTGGAGAGGAAGTAGAAGTTCATGAGGTTATCTCCAATGAAATCTACAAAATAGCCGACAAGTCCTCTACCATGGCACGGCTAGCTTTTCCTCACCTTATTTGCCATCTATGTTACTCAGCTAGAGTTATCATAGAAGGAGACATCTCCATTGAAGAAGATAAGCCCATCACCAAGAAGAGGATGGAGCAAGCAAGAGAGACCCTCCACGGATCTCAAGAGATGCATGAGGAAGCTCATCATCAAGAAATCCCTGAGATGCCTCAAGGGATGCACTTTCCTCCCAACAACTATTGGGAGAAAATCAACACTTCCTTAGAATATTTGAGCCACAATGTGGAACAATTAAGGGTGGAACATCATGAGCACTCCATCATTCTCCATGAAATAAGAGAAGATCAAAGGGCAATGAGGGAGGAGCAACAAAGGCAAGGAAGGGACATAGAAGAGCTTAAGGACATTGTTGGTCCTTCAAGAAGAAGACGCCACTAAGGTGGATTCATTCCTTGGTCTTTATTTCTTTCTGTTTTCGGTTTTTAAATGTTGTGTTTATCTATGTTTTGTGTCTCTATTTCATGATCATTAGTATGTAGTAACTATGTCTTAAAGCTATGAATAAAATCCATTAATCCTTCACCTCTCTTAAATGAAAAATGTTTTAATTCAAAAGAACAAGAAGTACATGAATTTCGAATTTATCATTGAATTTAATTTAATTATATTGATGTGGTGACAATACTTTTTGTTTTCTGAATGAATGCTTGAACAGTGCATATTTTTGATTTTGTTGTTTATGAATGTTAAAACTGTTGGCTCTTGAAAGAATGATGAACAAAGAGAAATGTTATTGATGATCTGAAAAATCATGAAATTGATTCTTGAAGCAAGAAAAAGCAGTGAAAAAAAAAAGAAAAAAAGAAAAAAAAGCTTGCGAAAAAAAATGGCGAAAAAAATATAAAAGAAAAAGAAAAAGCAAGCAGAAAAAGCCAATAGCCCTTAAAACCAAAAGGCAAGGGTAAAAAGGATCCAAGGCTTTGAGCATCAATGGATAGGAGGGCCCAAGGAAATAAAATCCAGGCCTAAGCGGCTAAATCAAGCTGTCCCTAACCATGTGCTTGTGTCATGAAGGTCCAAGTGAAAAGCTTGAGACTGAGTGGTTAAAGTCGTGATCCAAAGCAAAAAGAGTGTGCTTAAGAGCTCTGGACACCTCTAACTGGGGACTCTAGCAAAGCTGAGTCACAATCTGAAAAGGTTCACCCAGTCATGTGTCTGTGGCATTTATGTATCCGGTGGTAATACTGGAAAACAAAGTGCTTAGGGCCACGGCCAAGACTCATAAGTAGCTGTGTTCAAGAATCAACATGCTTAACTAGGAAAGTCAATAACACTATCCGAAATTTTAAGTTCCTAGAGAAGCCAATCATTCTAAACTTCAAAGGAAAAAGTGAGATGCCAAAACTGTTCAGAAGCAAAAAGCTACAAGTCCCGCTCATCTAATTATAATAAATATTCATTGATATTCTGGAATTTATAGTATATTCTCTTCTTTTTATCCTAATTGATTTTTAGTTGCTTGGGGACAAGCAACAATTTAAGTTTGGTGTTGTGATGAGCGGATAATTTATACGCTTTTTGGCATTGTTTTTAGGCAGTTTTTAGTAACTTCAAGCTACTTTTAGGGATGTTCTCATTAGTTTTTATGCTAAATTCACATTTCTGGACTTTGCTATGAGTTTGTGTATTTTTCTGTGATTTCAGGTAATTTCTGGCTGAAATTGAGGGACTTGAGCAAAACTCTGAAAAAGGCTGACAAAAGGACTGCTGATGCTGTTGGAATCTGACCTCCCTGCACTCGAAATGGATTTTCTGGAGCTACAGAACCCCAAATGGCGCGCTCTCAACGGCGTTGGAAAGTAAACATCCAGAGCTTTCCAGCAATATATAATAGTCCATACTTTATTTGGAAATTGACGACGTAACTTGGCGTTGAACGCCAAGTACATGCTGCTGTCTGGAGTTAAACGCCAGAAAAACGTCATGATCCGGAGTTGAACGCCCAAAACACGTTATAACTTGGAGTTCAACTCCAAGAGAAGCCTCAGCTCGTGAATAGATCAAGCTCAGCCCAAGCATACACCAAGTGGGCCCCGAAAGTGGATTTATACATCAATTACTTACTCATGTAAACCCTAGTAGCTAGTCTAGTATAAATAGGATAAGTTACTATTGTATTAGACATCTTTTGACAGTTTAATCTTTTGACTATTCGGTCTCTTGATCACTCAGGGGGCTGGCCATTCGGCCATGCCTGAACCTTTTACTTATGTATTTTCAACAGTGGAGTTTCTGCACACCATAGATTAAGGGTGTGGAGCTCTGCTGTACCTCAGGTTTCAATACAATTATTATTACTTTCTATTCAATTCTCTTCTATTCTTATTCCAAGATATATGTTACACTTAACTTTGATGAATGTGATGATCCGTGACACTCATCATCATTCTCACCTATGAACGCGCGTGACTGACAACCACTTCCGATCTACTCTAGGCCGGGCACATATCTCTTAGATTCCCCAACAGAATCTTCGTGGTATAAGCTAGATAGATGGCGGCATTCATGAGGATCCGGAAAGTCTAAACCTTGTCTATGGTATTCCGAGTAGGATTCTGGGATTGAATGACTGTGACGAGCTTCAAACTCCTGAAGGCTGGGCGTGATGACAAGCGCAAAAGAATCAAGGGATTCTATTCCAACCTGATTGAGAACCGTCAAATGATTAGCCGTGCTGTGACAGAGCATAGGAGCGTTTTCACTGAGATGATGGGATGTAGCCATTGACAACGGTGATGCCCTACATACAGCTTGCCATGGAAAGGAGTAGGAAGGATTGGATGAATGTAATAAGAAAATAGAGATACGAGAGGAGCACAGCATCTTCTCACACTTATCTGAAATTCCCACTATTGCTTTACATAAGTATTTCTATCCCTTTTTATTTTCTATTTATTATTAATTTTCGAACTCATCATAAACAAATTTAATCTGCCTAACTGAGATTTACAAGGTGACCATAGCTTGCTTCATACCAACAATCTCTGTGGGATCGACCCTTACTCACGTAAGGTATTACTTGGATGACCCAGTACACTTGCTGGTTAAGTTGAACGGAGTTGTGGAAAGAAAAAGCTTCTCTAACAATACCTGGAATTCATGTATCACAATCTCGTCCACCATTGGGGTTCATGTTAGCCATTGCATGGCACAAGTAGCTCAACATTGTCTGTGAATAGCAATCATATTCCGTTCTGGCTACAGTCCTTACTTCATAAAGGTGTCTGAATTCAGCAAGACTCCCCATTCGTTGTAATTGTCGCTCCAAAATCATTCCTAGGCTGCCTTGCATATCTCTCTAGTTAATCTGGTTTTGCTACTCCTTGATGTTCTCAAAGCCCCCTTGGAGTTGTTGAATGTTTTGGTTGACTTGGCTCCATTGTTGTTGCTGAGCCTCCTTGAATTGGTTGACATCTTCCCTCAAATGGTGTAGATCTCCCCTCATTTGGTGTACATCTCCTTGCAGTTGCTCCCAATTGAAACCTTCTGGAAATTGTTGATATTGGTGTCGTGGTGGTGGTTGATGTGCTAGGAATTGAGGTTGTTCTTCTGCCTCTCCCTCTGCTTGTTATTGTCGTAATTCATGAGCATGGGTTCTTCTTTCTCTAGCCCTGTTGAGTGGGTAGACAGCCACCACTTTTGCCATCTTCTTAGCAGTGATGAACTTGTCCTGCTTCACAAGCACTTCATTAATAATCTTTTCAACTCTAGCCTCATCACACAGCCTTTGTATAATGTTGGGGAATGCCAACCTTGTGTTGTCATTGGTACTTTTCAGCACTTTATTGATGTTATTGGCAATCATCTTCCCCACATTGATGTTCTCTCCTTTCATGATGCTGTAGATGAGCACAGCTCTCTCCATGGTCAACTCTGAAGTATTGGATGTAGGGATTAGGGATCTCTTCACAAACTCTAGCCACCCTCTAGCTTGGGGCTCAAATATCTTCTCCTCAATTGGTTGGGTATCCCATCCTTGTCGTTGATCCACTGCACATTCATCACACATATTTCGCTCAAAATCTCCTCGAACCCAGGGTCTTGTTGCTTTATTCTCTCTTTATAGCTCCGAGTGGAGCTTGTCCTTTTCACCATTAGCATTCTCTCTATATTAGAGGGGCTGTAGTAAATGGATTTCCCCCTCACATAGCTAATGTAGCCATATTGTTGCCCTGGTTGAGGTACCGCATTGGCATAGAACTCTCTCACCAAGCTTTCAACCACTTTTCTTGGTAGGTTGCATAGAAGTGACTAGCCCCTCTGCTCAATCTCAATGTTGATTTCGATGTGTTCATTCCTCCCTGGTTGAAATCCAACGTCTGGGATGATTTCCCTCTCACTCAGCCAACCATAAAACTGATTTTGGTTGAATGCAGAGAGGAACTTGTAGGTATTAAAAGAGCTCGAGGATCCAGAGGTTGGTTCCCTGGTTCTTCTTTTCTTAGAGGCTGAGCTTTTTGGTGGTGCCATTAGGTTGGGAGAGTGTAAAAAAAATAGGGGGTTTGAAAGAAAGAGAAGGCAAAACAAGGTTTTGCTCCAACACTAGTGCACGAAATTGTGATCATCAACATTGGCGCCAAAAAGTTGGTAGCGCTCTCAAACGTGAATCACACTTAGTCATAACTCTGCACATCTAACCAGCAAGTGTACTGGGTCGTCCAAGTAATAAACCTTACGTGAGTAAGGGTCGATCCCACAGAGATTGTAGGTATGAAGCAAGCTATGGTCACCTTGTAAATCTCAGTCAGACGGATAATAATTGATTATTGGGTTTTCGAGTAATAATAAATAATAAACTGAAAATAAAGATAGAGTTACTCATGTAATTCAATGGTGGGAATTTCAGATAAGTGTGTGGAGATGCTTGTCCCTGTTGGATCTCTGCTTTCCTACTGCCTTCCTTCAATCCTTCTTATTCCTTTCCATGGCAAGCTGTATGTAGGGTATCACCATTGTCAATGGCTACATCCCATCCTTTTAGTGAAAATGGTCCAAATGCTCTGTCACAGCACGGCTAATCATCTGTCAGTTCTCGATCATGTTGGAATAGAATCCCTTGATTCTTTTGCGTTTGTCATCACGCCCGACGATCGCGAGTTTGAAGCTCGTCACAGTCATTCAATCCCGGAATCCTACTCGGAATACCACAGACAAGGTTAGACTTCCCACGAATGCCGCCATCAATTCTAGCTTATACCACAAAGATTCTGATTAAGGAATCCAAGAGATATGCGCCCAGTCTAAGGTACAACGGAAGTGGTTGTCAGTCACGCGTTCATAGGTGAGAATGCTGATGAGTGTCATGGATCATCACATTTATCATGTTGAAGTGCAACGAATATCTTAGAATAAGAACAAGCGGAATTGAATAGAAAATAGTAGTAATTGCATTGAAACTTGAGGTACAGCAGAGCTCCACACCCTTAATCTATGGTGTGTAGAAACTCCACCGTTGAAAATACATAAGTGATGAAGGTTCAGGCATGGCCGAATGGCCAGCCCCCAATGTCTAGGATTGCATAAATTAATCAAAGATGAAAATACAATAGTAAAAAGTTCTATTTATACTAAACTAGTTACTAGGGTTTACAAAAGTAAGTAATTGATGCATAAATCCACTTCCGGGGCCCACTTGGTGTGTACTGGGGCTGAGCCTGATCTTTACACGAGCTGAGGCTTATCTTGGAGTTGAAAGCCAAGTTGTAACGTGTTTTTGGCGTTCAACTCTGGTTCATGACGTGTTTCTGGCGTTTGACTCCAGAATGCAGCATGGAACTGGCGTTGAGCGCCAGTTTACGTCATCTAATCACGAATAAAGTATGAACTACTATATATTTCTGGAAAGCTCTGGATGTCTACTTTCAAACGACGTTGAGAGCGCACCATTTGGAGTTTTGTAGCTCTAGAAAATCCTTTTTGAGTGCAAGGAGGTCAGAATCCAACAACATCAGCAGTCCTTTGTCATCCTCTTATCAGAGTTTTGCTCAGATCCTTCGATTTCAGCCAAAAATTATCTGAAATCATAGAAAAATACACAAACTCATAGTAAAGTCCAGAAATGTGAATTTAGCATAAAAATAATGAAAACATCCCTAAAAGTAACTAGATCATACTAAAAACTACCTAAAAACAATGCCAAAAAGCGTATAAATTATCCGCTCATCAAACACCAAACTTAGGACTTGATTGTCCCAATCAAGAAAAGAAGGAAGAAAGTAGGGGATAGTAGAAGATGAGAGGATATGCGAAGGTGAGTGTTGTAGGGGTTGTTGAAGTGGGAGAGGAGATGAGGAGTGAGGCTTTTATAGTGGGTGAGTGGTTGTTGTTCGAAGGTGGGAAATAAAAGGGATTAAATGTTTTCCCACTTTGGGAAGTGGCGCCTAGCGTGGGACGAGGTGCCAACTCTTTTTCTCACAGTGTCTTCTACGTGTGTTGAGTTGCAAAGTGCAAGTACACTTTGACTTCCTTGTTTTGTGAGTTGTTCACCATGTGGGCCCCATATTCTCTCCTGAAATTGAAACTGATCCCATTAGTAATGATAAAATAA
The DNA here is from genome assembly GCF_003086295.3 of Arachis hypogaea. Taxonomy (NCBI): domain Eukaryota; kingdom Viridiplantae; phylum Streptophyta; class Magnoliopsida; order Fabales; family Fabaceae; genus Arachis; species Arachis hypogaea. Next base: position 71,613,738 of record NC_092036.1, read on the forward strand.
CCCCTTCACATTCCTTCTCATCAAGAATAAATTGGGTTGCAACTGATGGGTGTCCATTGGGACACCAAACTTAATTCCTTGGCATCTTAATAAATTGGTTTCATCATTGTGAATTTAATGTGTTCATAAGAGTGGAGCAACATAAATCCTTTCATTTTCTTTTGATTCCAACTCCATTGAACTCATTAACTCATGTTCATTTCTTATCCAAAGTATTAAGTGCTTTCAGCTTGGGTGAATTGGGTTGCTATGTGATTAATGGTGGTGGCCACACCAAACTTAATCTCTGGGCTTACTATTCAAAATCATGCTTTCAATTGTGTGTAAGCCTATATTAAGTGGGTGAGAGGCCACACCAAACTTAGCACTTTAGCTAGTCCTCAGCCCATTCACTCATCATTAGTCATGCATTCATCAAGTTGCAAATTCCAAATAGAAAGAAATAAAAGAGTGTAAAAATGATCTACTATCAAAGCAAATATCAAACTTCCTAATCTTACAATTATAAACTAGTCATAATTACTAAAAAAAAATGAAACTATCACAGAATTTAAACTACTTCTAAGAAAGCAATTAAATCAAAAGGATAAAGTGTTGGGGTGCCTCCCAACTAGCGCTTCTTTATTGTTATTAGCTTGACATTCCTTCATCTTTAGCTGAGCTTGTAGCTCACTCTCTGCTCCTCCAATGAGCCTCCCAAGTAGTGTTTGAGTCTATGGCCATTGACAAAAAAAGTTCTCTGAGTCTTGTCTTCCATGAGCTCCACATGACCATAGGGAAACACCTTGAGTATGGTGAAAGGTCCTGACCATCGAGACATAAGTTTTCTAGGGAAGAACTTGAGTCTTGAGTTGTAGAGTAACACCTTTTGTTCTTTAGTGAACTCTCTTCTTGCTATCTTTTGGTCATGCCACCTTTTTGTGTTCTCTTTGTAGATTTTTGCATTCTCATATACTTGATTTCTAAACTCTTCCAGTTCATTGAGTTGCATTAATCTCTTTTCTCCAGTAGCCTTTTCATCAAAATTGAGTAGTTTTAGAGCCCAAAAAGCTCTGTGCTCTAATTCAACTTGTAAGTGGCAAGCTTTGCCAAATACTAGTTGGTATGGTGACATCTCAATGGGGGTCTTGAAGGCTGTCCTATAGGCCCATAGAGCATCGTCTAGCTTTCTAGACCAATCCTTTTGTGAGCTTCCAACAGTTTTTTCAAGTATTCGTTTTAGCTCTCTGTTGGAGATCTCGGCTTGTCCGTTGGTCTGTGGGTGGTATGGAGTTGCCACTTTGTGTTTTACTCCATATATGAGAAGGAGTGCTTCCAATTGTTTGTTGCAGAAGTGTGACCCCCCATCACTAATGAGAGCTCTGGGAACTCCAAATCTGCTGAAGATGTTCCTTCTCAAGAAGCTTATCACAATCCTGTTGTCATTTGTTGCAGTAGCTATGGCCTCTACCCATCTTGAAATATAATCAATAGCCACTAATATGTAGCTATTTGAGTAGGAGGTTGGGAAGAGTCCCATGAAATATATTCCCCAAACATCAAATAGTTCTAGCTCTAGTATGTATTGCTGTGGCATCTCATTCCTCTTGGTTAGATTACCAGCCCTTTGACATTCATCACACCTTGACACCATTTCCTTAGCATCCTTAAACACTGTTGGCCAGTAAAATCCGGATTGGAGCACCTTTGCTGCTGTCCTTTCTCCACTAAAGTGACCTCCATATGCTGATCCATGGCATTGCCATAACACTTTCTGCCCTTCTTCATGGGATATACACCTTCTTAGGATACCATCAGTACACTTTTTGAACAAATAGGGGTCATCCCAGATGTAGTGTTTGGCATCCTTTATTAGCTTCCTCCTCATGTGCTTGTTGATGTTTGTTGGTAACTCCCCAATAGCCTTGAAGTTAGCTATGTCTGCGAACCAAGAGGCTACTTGAATCATCATCAATTGTTCATCAGGAAAGCTTTCATTTATTGCAACTTGCTGCATTTCTTCTTCTTGTGGGATCCTTGAGAGGTGGTCAGCTACCTTGTTCTCTGCTTCGCTCCTATCTTTAATCTCAATATCAAATTCTTGGAGCAGTAAGATCCACCTTATCAGTCTAGGCTTAGATTCTTGTTTGGTAAGCAAGTACTTGAGTGCTGCATGATCAGTGAACACAATTACTTTTGAGCCAATAAGATATGATCTAAACTTATCAAAAGCAAAAACTATGGCTAAAAGTTCTTTCTCTGTGGTGGTATAGTTCCTTTGATTCTCATTAAGGACCTTGCTAGCATAGTAGATTACATGTACTAGCTTGTCTTTCCTCTGTCCTAGGACAGCAGCAACAGCAAGATCAAATGCATCACACATTAGTTCAAAGGGAAGATCCCAACTTGGTGGTGCAATGATAGGTGCAGAGGAGAGTCTCTTTTTAAGTTCATCAAAGGCTACCATGCATTCTCTATCAAAAACAAAAAGAGTATTTGAGACAAGTAGGTTGCTAAGGGGTTTTGCAATCTTTGAAAAGTCTTTAATAAACCTCCTATAGAACCCAGCATGTCCCAAAAAGCTTCTGATTGCTTTGACATTGCAAGGTGGAGGTAATCTTTCAATTACTTCCACTTTTGCTCTGTCAACTTCTATACCATCTTTTGAAATCTTGTGACCAAGAACCATCCCTTCAGTCACCATAAAATGGCACTTCTCCAAGTTCAAAACAAGGTTGGTTTCTTAACACCTTTTTAGCACAAGAGAAAGATGGTATAGACAATTAGAATATGAGTCCCCAAACACAGAGAAGTCATCCATGAATACTTCTATGAACTTCTCAATCATATCCGAAAAAATGGATAGCATGCACCTTTGGAATATTGAAGGTGCATTGCACAATCCAAATGGCATCCTCCTATAAGCAAATACACCATATGGACAAGTAAACGAAGTTTTTTCCTGATCCTTAGGATCTACAACAATTTGGTTGTAGCCCGAGTATCCATATAGGAAACAATAATACTCATGTCCTGCCAGTCTTTCAAGCATTTGGTCCACGAATGGTAGGGGAAAGTGATCCTTCCGGGTGGCTTCATTAAGCTTCCGGTAGTCAATGCACATACGCCATCCGGTTACAATTCTCGTGGGTATCAATTCATTCTTCTTATTTGCCACAACAGTGATCCCCCCTTCTTAGGAACTACTTGCACCGGGCTTACCCAAGGGTTGTCTGAGATGGGGTAGATCACCCCTGCTTGCCACAATTTCAGAACTTCTTTCTGAACTACTTCATTCATAGTTGGTTTTAGCCTCCTTTGTTGCTGTCTTGAGGGTTTGGCATCCTCTTCAAGTAGGATTGTATGTATGCACATTGAAGGACTGATCCCCTTTAAATCTGAAAGTGTCCAGCCTTTGGCATCCTTGTGTTTTCTCAACACTTGGATAAGTTCCTCTTCTTGCTCCTTGCTCATACTTGAATTTATGATTACTGGTTAAGTGTTATTGGCACCCAGATATGCATACTTCAAGCTGGGTGGTAAGGCTTTCAGCTCTAGTTTTGGTGACTCTACTTCTTTGTTGTCTGTGGTAGTTGGCATGATTCAGCTCCTCATGGTTGCTTGTGGTAGTTTTCCATCTGGTGGTGCTTGCTCCAGCTCACTGTTTTCTTCACATTGTTCTTCTCCCATGACTTCTTGAACTATCTGTTCCATGGTATCTACCATCATGCATTCTCCTATAGGTTCCTTATGGTAACTCATTTCTTTAAAGACATTAAAGACTATTTTCTCTTCATGCAATCTCAAGACTAGCTCCCCTTTTTGTACATAAATGATGGCTCCAGTAGTAGCCAGAAATGGTCTTCCTAGGATAATTGATGTGTTGGCTTCTTCTTCCATGTCCAGCACAACAAAATCGGCAAGGAAAATGAACTCTCCCACTTTTACTAGCAAATCTTCCACCACTCCATGTGGAAACTTAAATGTTCTATCAGCCAATTAGAGTGCCATTCTTATTGGCTTGGCTTCCTCAATCTTCATCCTTTTCATCATGGTTAGGGACATGAGATTTATGCTAGCTCCCAAATCACACAAAGCTTTCTCAATAGTGATGTCCACTATGATGCAAGGGATTTGAAAACTCCCTGGATCTTTCAGCTTTTGAGGCAACTTCCTCTGTATGATGGCACTGCACTCCTCAATCAACACTATGGTTTCTTTTGCTCCCCAGTTCCTCTTTTTGGTTATAAGCTCCTTCAAGAACTTGGCATAGAGTGGCATTTGTTCTAAAGCCTCAGCAAATGGTATGTTGATTTGGAGCTTCTTGAAGATCTCTAGGAACTTGGAGAACTGGCCATCCTTCTCATCTTTTCTCAATCTTTGAGGGTGTGGTGCCTTTGGTACATAAGGCTTCAAAACTGGTTTTGGTGGAGGTGAAGCTGGGATTTCCCCTTCATCCTCTTTTCCATATTTTGGTGCAACCTCTTTATGATTATCTTTGCTTGGGGCTCCTTCCTCTACAACCTTCCCACTTCTTAGAGTTATGGCTTTGCATTCCCTCTTGGGTTAGCCATGGTATCACTAGAAAATGTGTTAGTGGAAAGTGGGATTTGTTTGGAAAGAATCCACACTTGTGCTTCCAACTTTGAGATTGCTGCACCTTGATTTTTTAGATTTGACCTGTATTCCTCTTGATTAGCATCTATCCTTCTGTTAGTTTGTGCTTGTCTGTCCATGAGGGAGGAAACTACCTCTGAAATCTGGGATGAGAGTTGTGCTATTGCAGCTTCCATCCTCTCAATGTTGCTCTTGATTTCGCATGATTGTGTGGTTGAGGATGGTGCATCTTTATTGAATTTGTTGTGTATGGGTTGGTTGCTATGGTATGAATTATTTTGTGAGTTATGGTAGGGTATATGGTTCCCTTTTTGATGGTTGGTGTTGTGGGTTTGTTGATTTGATGGATAACGCTTGTTGTGGTCCTGGTTGTGATTTTGTTGATTTCCCCACCCAATGTTTAGGTGGTTCTTCCAACCTGGGTTGTATGTTTTAGAGTGTGGGTCATATGGTGTTCTGGATGAATTGTGCACATAATTAACTTGTTCCCAGTCACCTTCAGATTCTGATGCATTTCCTTCTTGTTGAGGAGTTTGGTCTTGAATAACTGAGGCTTGGTTAATACTGTTATTTGTGCTGCAATTGCCTTGTTCTGAGCTAACAAAGCATCTATAGAGTGGAGTTCTAGCACTCCCTTCTTCTGAGTCCTTTCTGAGGCATAGAAATACTCATTTTCAGCTACAGTTTCAATGATATCTATGGCCTCTTCAATGGTTTTCTTCTTGTTGAGTGAGCCTCCTGAAGAATGGTCCACTGCTTTCTTTGCTTCATAGGACAGTCCCTCATAAAAGATATGTAGTTGTACCCATTCATTGAATATTTCTGGTGGGCATCTTCTTGTCAGATCTTTAAATCTCTCCCGGGCCTCATAGAGTGTTTCTCCATCTTGTTGTCTAAAAGTTTGCACCTCAGCTCTCAGCCTATTGATTCTTTGTGGGGGGTAAAATCTTGCAAGGAATCTGTTCATGACCTCCTCCTATGTAGTTAGGCTGTCCTTGGGGAATGATTCCAACCACTTTGTTGTCTTATCTTTGAGTGAGAAAGAGAACAAGAGTAGTTTGTAGATGTCGGGGTGTACCCCGTTGGACTTTACAGTGTCACATATCCTCAAGAATATGCTGAGATGTTGATTAGGATCTTCTTGGGCACTTCCTCCATATGAGCAATTATTCTGAACAAGTGTGATAAGCTGAGGTTTCAGCTCAAAATTATTGGCATAAATTGTTGGCTTTATCATGCTGCTGCCAGAATTCCCTGGATTTGGGTTGATGTAAAAGCCTAAGACTCTCCTTTCTTGCCCATCATGATTGACTGGGCCTCCCCTGGCATGGTTATGAACTTCTTCCTCATAATGATTCTCCATATTCTCCTCCATGTTTGTATCAAAATACTCTTCCTCTTTCTTAGCACCAACGACTCTCTTCCATCTTGCTTCCCTCCTTAATATAAAGAAGGTTCTCTCAGGTTCAGAATCAAAGGAAGTTGAAGCTCTGCTTCTCCTACCTGTCATACAACCAATCAAGACAAAAAGCAAGAAAGAAAGTGGGTGAATGAATTACTTTGTTAGAATGGTTGTTAGTGTGAGTAGTGCAATTGATCAAATAGTTAGAAGAGTGGGAATAGGGATAATCAAATAAGAAGGAAATAGAGCTCAAAATAAAAAATAAAATGATAAATGAAGGAAATTAAAATAACAAGGAAATTAAATTGCTTAATCTAGCTCTCCAATCAATTTAATCACTGTCAAATTTAAGCCAATACCCAGCAACGGTGCCATAAAACTTGATGACTCTCATTCACTACCCCCTTTTAAAAATTTAGTGAACGAGTTCTTTTGGCAATAGTGAGGAATAGTGAATGGCCACGCCTTCGAGTTCAAGTGGCACGCCCCATGTAATTGGCCTCTTCCACCCTCTCTGAAAAGTTATACCAGCGTGCCACGCCTGAAGGTGGCATGCCATGCCCATGATCTTGTCTTGTTCCAGGGGTTGGCGTGTGATAAACCACTATCTTATAGTTTATATTGTGTTTAATTGTCTGGTTTTGTCGTGATCTTTACCCACTTATTCATCAATTTAGCATGCATTTAGATTTCCTTCCTGAATTTATTACATGTTTGAAAATTGCTTCCTAGAGACTTTAATTATTTAATTTTAATTCTCCTTTATTCCATTCGATGCCGTAATCTGTGTGTCAAGTGTTTCAGGCTTTATAGGGCATGAATGAGACGGAGATTGGAGAGGAAGCTAGCAAAAATGGAAGGAATACAAGAATTTGAGGAGATAACCAGCGAAAAGTGACGCGGTCGCATGGCTGAAGCGACCGCGCGAAGGAGCGCAAATCGCAGTGACGCGGCCGCATGGCTTGCGCGGCCGCGCAGATTGGAAAGCACAAGCAACGCGGTAGCGTGGGCGACGCGAACGCGTGAAGAGGAAAAGCGCTAGCGACGCGTCCGCGTAGACGACGTGATCGCGTGACATTCACGATCTGCATAAACTGCAGAATCTGAAACCAGCGACTTTGGACCCTATTTCGGCCCAGTTTTCGGCCCAGAACAGTAGACTAGAGTCAGAGAATATGCAGAAACAAGAGACACATTCATTGAGTAGTTTAGATCTAGTTTTTGACTCTCTTAGGTTTTTCTCTCTAGTTTTGAGAATTTTAATTTTCAATTGATCTTAGCATTGGAACATTGAGAAGAGTTATTTTCCTCATCAAGACTTTATCACCCTAGTTTGTTCTCTTAACTTGGTTTTATTCTTCCATGTTCTTTGTTATGTTCAATTTTGTCATTCAGATATTTTTATGATTAATTAATGCAAGGATTATTTCTTTTTAATTTAATTTTCATTCCAATAATCATGTCTTCTTTTAATTCCCTTTCATGTGCCATGAAATCTTTATTTACAATGCGTGAGTAGTTTTATTACTTGATGGGGAGTTGATTAAAGGGAACTCTTGAGTTGGAAGGATTGAAAGAAAAAAATTGTAATTGGGTTAAATGTTGGATTGCTATCCTGTCACCGACGCCAAGTCCTTTAAACTAAGCGGGTTGCAACTTGTGAACAGATCTGGCATTTCCACTTGTTTGACTTTCACTTATCTAGTAAGGGATAACCAAACAGAACAACTATTAATTATAAATTAATCTTACAATCACACCATCAATGATAGAGAGTCTAACCAATCAATTCCCAGTCAAAGCCTTTCATTTTTATTATTTAAAATTCCTCAATTTAAATCCTAATTTACTTAGCTCAACTCTTTTTGGAATATCTGATTAATAATACAGCACACTTTTCTGCAACTCGTTGGGAGACGACCTGGGACTTAAAACTCCCGGTAATTTTAATTTAAAATTTTAGTGACATATTTCTAAATTGATAGGCAGATTTTCGGTAAGTTAAGAACTATACTTGCAACGTAACCATTTTAATAAATTTTTAATTCACCAGCTTCTGCATCCTCATCAGCGTGCCACGCCTTGGCCATCAAGTGGCATGCCAAAGTGACTTTTTGGAACTGGCGTGCCACGCCTTCGACACCAAGTGGCAGGCCCAGTTCTTGCTTGTGTTGTCTTGTGCATTAGCGTGCCATGCCTGGTTGCTCAAATAGCACGCCTAAGTGAGGTTGAGTGGTTGGCGTGCCACGCCTTCGACTTCTAGTGGGTTATTGTACCAGCGTGCCATGCCATGTTGCTCAAGTGGCATGCCCATGTATTTGTTCACTCTTCAAGCTTGGCATGCCACGCCTGGGTTTTCAAGTGGCACGCCAAAGTGGCTTTCTGGAGCTGGCGTGCCACGCCTTCAACTTCAAGTGGCACGCCCATAGTAGTTGATGGATCTGGCGTGCCACGCCCAGTCCCTGGCGTGCCACGCCCACATGCATGCTTGGATCCACCTTCTGGAATTTAGTATTGGCGTGCCACGCTTAGCTCCTGGCATGCCACGCCAGTGTATTTTTGTGGCGTTTGCCCTCAAGTGGCACGCCAGTTTCACACGCCCAGCTTCTTATTTGTCTTCTTCCCATTTATGATACCTTTTTCACCTGCAATTTAGCACAACTCATCTCAAAGTAGTGTACCGTAATATTCATCAAATACTGCATGAATTGTACTGATCAAATGAGATTTGTGCTCTTTTATGGTCTTCTTTATGCAAGAAAGAAGGGTAGATGATGCAAGTCATCAACGGATGATCATGAGGAGGAGGCACGTGCAGAGACTGAGCATGGAGGACCTGAGCAGGCTGCACCACATCATGAGGAGCCACATCAGATACAGCCAGCAGATCCAAAAGTTCTCCTACAGACAGAGCCTCCGCTTCAGCAGGCAGCTCCTCTGACACTCATAGAGACTGCAGACCCTCAGCTTACCACTGAGATGCCAGCAGCACATCCTTCCGGAGATGACACTTCTTCACACCCAGCTTGATTGAGCATCGAGGACAATGCTATAATTTAAGTGTGGGGAGGTCGCCATCTCTGGCGAATCTTTTTGGTGAACCACTTTCAGACTCCTCTATCTTATTTTGCTTATTTTCTGTATTTTCATTTTATTTTTATTTTTTTATTTTATCTTATCTTATTTTGTCTTTTAGTACTTGCACATTTTTCTTTTGCTTTTACTGTATTTTTATTTTTATTTATGCATTTTGTACTTTGGGATGTATATATCTTAGATATTTAGCTTAATTTGCACTTTTAGCTTATTAGTTGTGATATAGAATATGTGGATTAATTCGTTTAGTTTACGCTTTTAGCATATAATAATTTAGTTTAATTGAAAATAAAAGAGTAAACTAGAGACTTTAGTGTAACAGAATCAAAACAGTCCACACACACTATATATATATATATATATATATATATATATATATATATATATATATATATATATATATATATAGCAGTAAATGTTGGTTAATTGACAACATTTTTCAAGGAAAATACCTATTTTTATAAGAGCCATTCTAGGATTCACATTGAGTTGAATGAAAACTCTTAATTTCTACTTGCATGTCATACATAACTGATATATGATTTCTGAGTCAAAGAACACATAACCCGTGAGTTTTTTAGCTTAAATGTATGGTTACATTCAACCATAAATTTCATTCCTGTGTGTTTCGCACTTCTTTTCTATGCTTGCAATCTTTACTTTGTTTTAGTCTATATGTCCAATATAGAATGTAGATACATACCTACATATGATTAAGGCCATTATTTAAATTTTTGCTCACTTATCCCAAATAAACCTACCTTTTACGTCACCCTTGTTTGCCCCCTTGAGCCTTTTAATCCCCTTCTGGTCTATAACCATATTACTAGCCTTAAGCAGAAAAACAAATTAAATATCCCATGTTGAATCCTTGGTTAGCTTAAGATAGATATTGTGTATCAAGTAAGTGTGAGGAATTTTATGGGAACATGGGATGATAGGAAAAAGGTGTTAAGTTCAATGCAAAATAGAAGAATCAATGCACATGGGATAAAATCAGAAACAAAAAAATTGGTGCATGAGTATGTAACACACAAGTGGGAAAATTGGGTAGCTAGGAAAGATTTCTAAATTATATAGAGTATGTATATGTTAGGTGAGATCTTACACTAATCAAGGATTCAATTTATAGCTCACTTAGCCTTATATATACACCCTTACCATTACCTTAGCCCCATTACAACCTTGAAAAAGACCTCATGATGTTTGTATGTATGCACTAAATATTTGTTGATTGGTTAGATAAAGAACAAAGTTTTAGAAAGCATGACTAGAATAGAATAGAGTTATTAACCCCAAACACTGAGTGATTAGAGAGTAAACACAAATCCAGTGAGGGTTCCATAGCTCATTCCCATATATCCATGTTTAATTATTAATTGTCTTGCAAGTTTGTGAACTCTCTTAACTCAACTCAATTGTGAATGTGTTTTAATATGATTTGGCTTTAATTGCACATATATGATTCCTTGAAAATATGAATCAATTTAACCACATGTAAGCTTTATATATATAAGTGAATAGTAATTAGAATTGCATGACTCATTTAGGTAGCTTGCATTTAGAATAGATTGCATTGCACAAGATTCCACCATTCTACATCCATTATTTTCTCTTGGATTTAGCATGAGGACATGCTAATGTTTAAGTGTGGGGAGGTTGATAAACCACTATTTTATGATTTATCTTATGCTCGATTGAGTATTTTTATCAATTCTTCACCCACTTATTCATATGAATTGCATGATTTTACAATTCCTTCCTTATTTTATGATATATGTGAAAACATGTTTCCTATGCTTTAAAAATGTTAATTTTAATTATCCTTTATTACCATTTGATGCCGTGATCCGTGTGTTGAGTATTTTCAGGCTTTATAGGGCAGGAATGGCATAGAGGGCAGAAAGGAAACACAAAAAAATGGAAGGAATACACAAAATGGAGTTTTTGAAGAAATGGCAGCGACGCGAACGCATGGACGACGCGAACGCGTGCCTTGCGCAAAATGGCATCAACGAGTACGCGTGGACGACACGGACGCATGACTAGCGCGAAACAGAACTGACGCGGACGCGTGACAGACGTGGACGCGTGACTGACGCAGACGCGTGGAAAGGAAAAACTCCAGCTAACGCGCACGCGTGACCCACGCGCACGCGTGACGTACGCCACGTACAGAAAATTGCAAAAGTCACCCCCAGCAATTTCTGGACCCTTTTTTAGTCCAAATCCAAGCCCAGAAACACCGAATAGGAGCCAGAGAATAAGGGAATCAATAAGAAGAATTCATAAAACATTCATAATTCACAATTTTAGGATTAGATGTAGTTTCTAGAGAGAGAGGCTCTCTCCTCTCTCTTAAGATTTAGGATTTAGGATTTCTATTAGTTTTAGGATTCTTCTTCTTCATTCCAGGTTCAATGTTCCTTTACTTTAGTTTCTCTTCTATTTTTATTTATTCTATTACTTTGATTTATAAATTCTCATGTTTAATTTGATTTATATATTTAATGCAATTTGAGGTATTTCAGATTTATAATTTTTACTTAGCTTTTTTATATTCTTGGCTTTAATTGAAGAATTGATTAATTGGAGACACTCGAGTTATCAAACTCATTGTGATTGATAATTGTTATCTTTGCTAATTAATTTGAATTCCAATAACTCCAGTCTTTTCTTAGGAATTAACTAGGATCTGAGGAATCAAATTAATTCATCCACTTAACTTACCTTCATAGTTAGAGGTTAATAAGGTGGGAACAAAATTCAATTCTCATCATAATTCATAAGGATAACTAGGATAGGACGTCCAATTTTCATATCTTGTAAAGAGTTTTTCTATTTATTAATTTATTTTTCCTACAATTTATTTTCCCTGTTCAACCTTTTAAACCCAAAAATATTATTTTCCATAACCAATAATAAATCATACTTCCCTGCAATTCCTTGAGAAGATGACCCGAGGTTTAAATACTTCGGTTATTACTTTTATTGGGTTTTGTTACTTGTGACAACCAAGTTTTTGTACGAAAGGATTCTTTGTTGGTTTAGAAACTATAATAGCAACGTGATTATTTTTGTGAATTCTTTACTAGAAAAAATTAGTTCGTCAAAGAACATCAAGAAAACACATGTTTAAGCATGTCTAAAGCTTTTACAGAAAACTGCCTTTTCTGCATTATTTTATTATTTTTATTAAAATATTATTTTTAATTAAATATTATTATTTAATATTTTTTATTATTTATTATTTTATCATTAAATTTTCAAAAAATATCCCACTTTAACTTTTAACCTTTAAAATTTACTTTTTACCACCTGTAACCTTTAATATTTCTACTTTAACCATCCTAACCTTCAGAAATTACCAAATAACCCCCCAAACACCAAAAATTTTACTTCCTTGCCCTTTTAAAGATCTAAAGCCTATTCTTCAATATTTTTCATCACACTCAAAGTATTCTCCATGTTCTTCGTAAATTCTTCAGATTCTTTCTCTGTTTTCACCCGTTTTTCAGTATTTTCAGCAACCAATTTTTATTTTAACACAAATTGAACCCCAATTTAGGGATTAGGGTTTATTTTTTCAGCAACCACAAGAACACAAGTTCATAGCTTGAATTTCATCAAATTTTGTCAAATTTTCACCAAAATTTCAACAAGAATCACTCATATAAACAATCAATTTCAAGCATAACCAAACCACATCATAATCACACAACTCAAATATAATTAATCAAGATTAATTTTACCAAACCCTACCTTGATTTTCTGCTCTAAATTCGATTATACTTTCCTCCTAAATCACATCAAGAACAACTTTAAATCCACAAATCCTCAACAAACCAAACCTTAATCAATATGTTAGAAAGGGATTCCTCACCTTAGACGTGCTGGAAGAACATCAAGAAAATGCATGTTTTAATCATGCTTCCTTAAAAACCGAATTCAAAGGGGAAAAGGACAGCCATATAACCTTATTTCCAGCCTTGATCAGTTATATGGTTATGTAAAGGAAGAAGAGATGATCATTTTTGTTAGATCAGAGTTTTGATTTGAGTTTTAGTTCAGAAGAAATCAAGCTTTGAAGATTAAGGGCCAACAACTTTTCTCTCTTTTTCTCTCTTGAGAATTTCGGCCACAAGGTGAAAATAAACCAGTCATGGGGGTTTTGTGGGTGTCGAGTGAGTTATGATTGGTTGGCTTGGAGGTGGTTAAAATAATATTAAAATATCTCAAGTGTATAACTACTAAAACTAGATGTATCGAAACACTTGTAAAAACATCTCTAAAATTATTTTTTGTGCTACTGGCATAAATAACAGTAGTAACATATTTAATATGAGGATAGAACACGTATGATGAGGCATTAGCATTGCTAAAGTCATCAGAGAGTGCTGGTGCTAAGCTGTACCAGTAAACTGTGAACCCAGTTAAACCGATTTCTTATTTTTAACTAAAACAGACCAGGCAACCTTATAATATCATTCAAGCATCTTCTAATACTAATATAATGATAATATTATACTATTATCTCTCTTGTCTCATGAATTAAGTCTAGTTTGTCAAATAGAGACCATTTACAAATACTATAATCAAAACTCCTAACCAATACGGTTCAAAAACTAGGTTCTTCGTGATTACGTTATCGAGATTGCCTCATAAAAGGTTCTAGCTTAAAGATGACATAATGACAATGAGGATTGAGATTCTTGATGATACATCAGAGGTGTTCCCTTTATTGAACTTCTGGAAAAATCCGTGTCTTCAGAAAAGATCTCGCATACTCAAAAAACGGGGTTGTTACAAAGCAAAATTAGGAAGGAGACACAAAATTATGCATTTTATATGAATAAGTGTGAAAGAATATTGATAAAACTCTAGATAAGATAAACCCTAAAATTGGGGTTTATCAAACCTCCCCACATTTAAACCAAGCATGTTCTCATGCTAAAAGAGATTAAAAGACCAAAGAGTAATAGGAGAATGGGGTTTATGAGATGCAATCTATCTACATGGATGCAACTAATGCGAATGCTTCTATCTACTTGGTCAAAAGTGGATCAACTTCCAAGAATATGTATGAGCACATAGAGTCAAAATGAGAAGACAATTCATAAACTCTACTAATTGAAACATCAAAGTGGGGTATAAATAACTTTTATGAAAAAAGATTGTAAAAGCCGGGAACAAGGAATTGAGCATCAAACCCTCACAGGAAGTGTATCCGCTCTAGTCACTCAAGTGTATTGGGTTGACCACTCAATTCTACCCTAATCATGCTTTCCAAGATTTATTTTTCATCTAATAATCAACAATTATCCAATGCATGCATACATATATAGAGAGGTATTTCCATAGGTTGTAATGGGGCTAGGGTCAAGGTAAGGTTATATATGGCTAAGTGAGCTTGAAATTTGAATCTTTGATTAACTTAAGCTCTCACCTACCCTACAACCTATACAATTCAAATACTAACCTAAATACTCATTCTTCACTTTTTCCATACACTAATGCATTATCTTTTGATCACTGCTGATGAATCCATATTTGATGATGATTTTTGGTTGGAATTGAATGAATTTCATCATATAAACTTGCAATTATTCCATTGAATAGCATGCTTTTGAACTTCCCTCCCAATTTGTGCTTGATTATGAGAATATGCTCTTTTGCGCCTAATTTAATCTATTTTATTTCATTTTCCTTCCATTCGATGCCTTGATGTTGTTTGTGAGTGATTTCAGGGGTGTAAGGCAGGAATGGCTTGGAGAAAATGGAAGAAGAGCATGGAAAGTGGATGAAACATGAAGAATCAAAGGAGATGAGGTTAGAGACGTGTGCGTACACACAGACCTGCGTGCGTACGCATAGCCGCCCAATCAGAGCGCGTGGATCATTTTGAGCGCGTCGCGCGGTCATTCAGATTATCGCCTAGTGTGCGTGCGTACAGCTACGTGTGTGTACGCACAGGAAGAGATTTTCGCAAAGTGTGTGGACACACATGTCTGAGCGTACGCACAGGTGTCCGTACATGCTTCATTAAAATGGCACCTGACTCGCGATTTTGGTGGATTGGAGGCCCATTTCTGAAGCCATTTAGCTCATATTTAAGGGGAAATGAAGACCATAATATAACATATCATTAGGATAGCTTAGGAGTAGTAGTAGGAAGCTTTACTATAGTTTTTCTCTAAGTTTTTCATCATCTTTATTAGGGTTTATACTAAGGTTTTACATTCAGGTGCCATTTCCATTTTTGATCTTGGATTTTTCTAGCTTCCATTGTAAGTATCTCTTTGTTATTACTCTTTTTAGTTACATTGTTCTTACTCTTTCTTATAATTCAAGTTATAGTTCAATTTTACTTCTCTTTTGCAATTTCAATCTCTTGTTGATGAATTTGATATTTGATGTTTATTTCATGCTTTCTTGTGTTATTCTTGTTGATTGAGATCATTTTTTGCTTTTATTTTTAAGCCTTTTCTCATTTTTCCCATGTTTAATGTTTTTGCCCACCAAGTGTTTGACAAAATGTCAACCATGGTTTTAGGCTAAATTTTTGGCTCTTGGCTTGGGGAAGATGAGCAATTGGGTTCCTAGAGTTGGAATGTCCAACATTTAGTCTCAATTATTGGATTGTTAATTGTTCTTGTTCCTACTAACGCTAATTTGTTGCTAAGGCAATTAGCAAGCAATTTAGGATTTGTGGGTTAAGAACACTTATGCTCATTTAACTTACTCTCCGATGTGAGGGTTGATCAAGTGAGATTAATCCATTATAATTGTCATAGTTGTGGTTCCAACAAGGAAAGGTCCATTAGCTCACTCCAAGCCAAGTCTCTCTTTATGTTTTCAATTCTTCATACACATCTATGTTAATCTCTTTTATACTTTACTTGTTTATATTGCATAGTCGGTGATGAGCGGATATTTTATACGCTTTTTGGGGGGTAATTTCATGTAGATTTTAGCATGTTTTAATTAGTTTTTAATAGAATTTTATTAGTTTTTAGAAAAAATTCATATTTCTAGACTTTACTATGAGTTTGTGTGTTTTTCTGTAATTTCAGGTATTTTCTGACTGAAATTGAGGGAGCTGAGCAAAAATCTGATTTAGGCTGAAAAAGGACTGCTGATGTTATTGGATTCTAAGCTCCCTGCACTCAGAATGGATTTTTTGGAGCTACAGGAGTCCATTTGGGGCGCTCTCAATTGGGCTGGAAAGTAGACATCCAGGGCTTTCCAACAATATATAATCGTTCATACTTTGCGCGAAGATAGACGATGTAAACTGGCATTCAACGCCAGTTCCATGTTGCAGTCTGGCGTTCAGCGCCAGAAACAGGTTGCAAATTGGAGTTCAATGCCAGAAATAGGTTACAACCTGGCGTTCAACTCCAGAAATAGCCCAGGCACGTGAGAAGCTTAAGTCTCAGCCCCAGCACACACCAAGTGGGCTCCATAAGTGGATATCTGCACCAATTATCTTAGTTTACTCATTTTCTGTAAACCTAGGTT
This sequence comes from Arachis hypogaea, assembly GCF_003086295.3. Taxonomy (NCBI): domain Eukaryota; kingdom Viridiplantae; phylum Streptophyta; class Magnoliopsida; order Fabales; family Fabaceae; genus Arachis; species Arachis hypogaea. Next base: position 71,630,353 of record NC_092036.1, read on the forward strand.
ACTAGTTTAGTATTTAAACAACTTTTAGAGACTTATTTTGGATCTCATGACATTTTTTAGATGTGAAATTTATACTCTTTGACGGCATGAGTCTCTAAACTCCATTGTTGGGGGTGAGGAGCTCTGAAGCGTCTCGATGAATTAATGCAATTATTTCTGCTTTCCATTCAAACATGCTTGTTCCTATCTAAGATGTTCATTCACGCTTCACTATGAAGAAGGTGATGATCTGTGACACTCATCACCTTCCTCAATCCACGAATGTGTACCTGACAACCACCTCTGTTCTACATTAGATTGAATGAGTATCTCTTAGATTCCTTAATCAGAATCTTCGTGGTATAAGCTAGAATCGATAGCGGCATTCATGAGGATCCAGAAAGTCTAAACCTTGTCTGTGGTATTCCCAGTAGGATTCAACGACTGAATGGTTGTGATGTGCTTCAAACTCGCGATTGTTGGGTGTAGTGATAGACGCAAAAGGATCAATAGATCCTATTCCGACATGCTCGAGAACCAAAAGATGATTAGTCGTGCTGTGACAGAGCATTTGGACCATTTTCACTGAGAGGATGGGAAATAGCCATTGACAATGGTGACACCCTACATACAGCTTGCCATGGAAGGAGCCTTGCATTTATGAAAGTGAGGAAGCATTATGTTACAGAAATTCAAAAGACAAAGAATCTCCAAAACTCCAACATATTCTCCATTATTGAGTAACAATTACTTATTCCAAGCACTTTCACTTTTTACAATTAAATTCAAATAACCTTATTGGCATCCTGACTAAGATTAATAAGATAACCATAGCTTGCTTCAAGCCAATAATCTCTGTCGGATTCGACCCTTACTCACGTAAGGTATTACTTGGATGACCTAGTGCACTTGCTGGTTAGTTGTGCGGATTGCAAAAGTGTGATTGCAATTTCGTGCACCAAGTTTTTGGCGCCGTTGCCGGGGATTGTTTGAGTTTGAACAACTAAAGGTTTATTTTTTTGCTTAGATTAGGAATAGAGTATTGATGCTATAGAGTCATTAAATTTGAGTCTTTTAATTTCTCTTCAAAAACTTTTCAAAAATATTACTTTTCCTTATTAATTTTTAATTTTTCGTGAGTTAGTGTCTTGTTCTAAGTTTGGTGTCAATTGCATATTTTATATTTTCCTTTTAATTTTTCTTGTTTATTTTTCTTGTTTGATTTTTAGTTTTTCTTGTTCTGTGTCTTTTCTTGTTTTTCTTATTTTTTTCCAAAGCATTAGTCTTCCAAAAAGAAATATATATATATATATATATATATATATATATATATATATATATATATATATATACCTTTTCAAAACAAGTGTTACCTTTACTGCCCAATTGGCTAGAGCGTTGGTCTATGTTCTTGGTAATTGGGTATCTTCTTTTTAAATCTTTTTCAAAAATAATTTTTCTTTCATTGAATCTTGTGCCAAACTTTAAGTTTGGTCTTTAATTGTTAATCTTTTTATAATTTTCGAAAATTTTATTGAAGTTTTCTAAAAATTTTAAGTTTGGTGTTCTTTCTTTTGTTCTTATTGTTCTTGTGAATCTTCAAAGTGTTCTTGAGTCTTCTTTGTGTTTTGATCTTAAAATTTTTAAGTTTGGTGTTCCTTGGTGTTTTTCCTCCAAAATTTTTGAAAACAAGGAGGACAGTTCTAAAAATTTTAAGTCTTGTGTCTTTTGTGTTTTTCTCTTTTATCATAAAATTCAAAATTCAAAAAAATTTATCTTTTCTAACTATTTCTAAGCAACTTTTTTGAAATTTTTTTAAAAAAATTCAGATTTCAATTTCAAAATTTTTCAAATCTTATCCTTTTAAGAATTAAAAAAAATATATATATATATATAAATATTTTTTATCTTTTTCGAAAATATCCTAACCACTTTCTCTCTCCTCACTTTTTCGAAAATCTTCATAAAATATTTTCTAATTTTTATTATTTTTAATTTTTAATTTTCTTTTTTATTTATTTTATTTTATTTTTATTTTAGTTTTTGTTTTATTTTAAATTATTCTTTCGAAAATCAATTTTTTTATATATAATAAATTAAATAAAATTTAAATCCCCATTACCTCATTTACTCCAACATCGACCTAAGTGGAAATGAACAGTCCAGAAGGACTCTGGAGTCATATGCTAACCCCACTACTGCTTTATATGGGAGTAGTATCTGTATACCCTCCATCGGAGTTAGTAGTTTTGAGTTGAATCCTCATCTCATTATCATGGTGCAGCAAAGCTGCCAGTATTCCGGTCTTCCACAAGAAGAACCTATAGAGTTTCTGGCACAATTTATACAAATTGCTGACACAGTACATGATAAGGAAGTAGATCAGGATGTCTACATATTATTACTGTTTCCATTTGCTGTAAAAGATCAAGCTAAGAGGTGGTTAAATAACCAACCTAAGGACAGCATAAAGACATGGAGACAGCTGTCAGAAAAATTCCTGAATCACTATTTTTCTCCAAAACGAATGACACAGCTAAGGCTGAGCATCCAAGGCTTCAAACAAGGAGATAATGGATCCCTTTATGATGCTTGGGAGAGATACAGAGAGATGCTAAGAAAATGCCCCTCTGAAATGTTTTCAGAGTGGGTGCAGTTAGACATCTTCTACTATGGACTTACAAAAAGAGCTCAGATTTCTCTAGACCACTCAGCTGGTGGATCTATACACATGAAAAAGACAATAGAAGAAGCTCAAGAGCTTATTGATACAGTTGCCAGAAATCAGCATATGTACCTAAGCAGTGAATCTTCCATCAACAAAGAGGCTAAAACATTAACTGCTGAACTCAGTCCTGCAGATCAAGCTGCTGAATTCAATCAGCAATTAGATTTTCTGACAAATAGCTAGCCGAATTCAAGGAAATACTACAAGAAACAAGAAAGGCTAATATGAATATGGAAGTACAGTTGAAGCAAATAGAACAGCAGTTATCAAAACAAATAACAGAAGAGTGCTAAGCAGTTCAATTAAGAAGTGGAAAAACATTAAATATCTCATTTCAAGATAGCAGGAAGCCAAGAAATGAGCAAACTAACCAAAATCCCTATGAGGACAGAGAATGGGTGGAAAGCTGGCGTTGAATGCCCAAACCATGCTCAGTCCTGGCGTTCAACGCCAGAAACAAGCAAGGAATTGGTGTTGAACGCCCAAAGGGAGCACAGTTCTGGCGTTCAGACGCCAGAAACAGGTAAGGAGCTAGCGTCTAACGCCACTCCAGCTTCCACCATTGGCATTCAATTGCCAGTGAAGGATCAGACACACACAAGTGCTGATAATAACCCGTCTAAAAAGGCTTCCCAACCCACATCTGTAGGCAATAAACCTGCAGCAACTAATGTTGAGGAATACAAAGCCAAAATGCCTTATCCTCAGAAACTCCGCCAAGCAGAACAGGATAAGTAATTTGCCCGCTTTGCAGACTATCTCAGAACTCTTGAAATAAAGATTTCGTTTGCAGAGGCACTTGAGCAAATACCCTCTTATGCTAAGTTCATGAAAGAGATCTTAAGTCGTAAGAAGGATTAGAGGGAAATTTAAAAAGTTTACCTCACTGAAGAATGCAGTGTAGTCATTCTGAAAAGCTTACCTGATAAGCAAAAAGTTCCCGAAAGCTTTATGATACCATGCACAGTAGAGGGTACTTGTACCAAGCAAGCTCTATGTGATCTTGGGGCAAGTATCAACCTAATACCTACATCTACTATCAAAAAGCTTGGTTTGACTGATGAAGTTAAAACCAACCTGGATATGTCTCCAACTTGCTGATGGCTCCATTAAATACCCATCAGGCGTGATTGAAGACATGATTGTCAAGGTTGGGCCATTTGCCTTTCTCACTGACTTTGTGGTGCTGGAAATGGAGGAGCACAAAAGTGCAACTCTCATTCTAGGAAGACCTTTCCTAGCAACTGGCCGAACCCTTATTGACGTCCAAAAAGGGGAAGTAACCCTGAGAGTCAATGAGGATGAGTTCAAGTTGAATGTTGTCAAAGCTATGTAGCATCCAGACACCCCAAATGACTGCATGAGCATTGATATCATTGACTCTCTGGTAAAAGAGGTCAATATGACTGAGAGTCTCGAATCAGAGCTAGAGGATATCTTTGAAGATGTTCAGCCTGATCTGGAGGAATCAGAGAGAATAATAGAACCTCCGAAAATCCCTCAGGAAGAGGAGAAACCTCCTAAACCCGAGCTCAAACCATTACCACCATCCCTGAAATATGCATTTCTGGGAGAAGGTGATACCTTTCCTGTAATCATAAGCTCTACCTTAGAGCCACAGGAAGAGGAAGCACTAATTCAAGTGCTAAAGACACACAAGACAGCTCTTGGGTGGTCCATCAGTGATCTTAAGGGCATTAGCCCAGCCAGATGCATGCACAAGATCTTATTGAAGGGTGACACTAAGCCAGTGGTTCAACCACATAGGCGGCTGAATCCAGTCATGAAGGAGGTGGTGCAGAAGGAGCTCACTAAATTACTAGAGGCTGGGATTATTTATCCTTTTTCTGATAGCCCCTAGGTAAGTCCTGTCCAAGTCGTCCCTAAAAAGGGTGGCATGACAGTGGTTCATAATGTAAAAAATGAACTGGTTCCTACAAGAACAGTTACAGGGTGGCGTATGTGTATTGATTATAGAAGGCTCAATACAGCCACCAGAATGGATCATTTTCCTTTACCATTCATAGACCAGGTGCTAGAAAGACTGGTAGGTCATGAATACTATTGCTTCCTGGATGGATATTCAGGTTATAATCAAATTGCAGTAGATCCCCAAGATAAAGAGAAAACAACATTCACATGTCCATCCGGAGTATTTGCATACAGAAGGATGCCATTTGGTCTGTGCAATGCACCTGCAATCTTTCAAAGGTGCATGCTCTCAATTTTCTCTGATATGGTGGAAAAAATTTCTGGAAGTCTTCATGGATGACTTTTTAGTATTTGAAGACTCATTCAGCTCCTGTCTTGACCATATAGCACTTGTTCTAAAGAGGTGCCAATAGACTAACCTGGTTTTAAACTGGGAGAAATGTCACTTTATGGTGACTGAAGGAATTGTCCTTAGGCACAAAATTTCGAACAAGGGAATAGAGGTGGATCAAGCTAAGGTAGAGGAAATTGAAAAATTACCACCACCTGCCAATGTTAAGGCAATCAGAAGCTTTCTGGGGCATGCAGGATTTTATAGGTGGTTTATAAAGGATTTTTCGAAAATCGCCAAACCTCTAAGTTTTCAAAGGTGCATGCTCTCAATTTTCTCTGATATGGTGGAAAAATTTATGGAAGTCTTCATGGATGACTTTTTAGTATTTGAAGACTCATTCAACTCCTGTCTTGACCATATAGCACTTGTTCTAAAGAGGTGCCAAGAGACTAACCTGGTTTTAAACTGGGAGAAATGTCACTTTATGGTGACTGAAGGAATTGTCCTTAGGCACAAAATTTTGAACAAGGGAATAGAGGTAGATCAAGCTAAGGTAGAAGTAATTGAAAAATTACCACCACCTGCCAATGTTAAGGCAATCAGAAGCTTTCTGGGGCATGCAGGATTTTATAGGTGGTTTATAAAGGATTTTTCGAAAATTGCCAAACCTCTAAGTAATCTGCTAGCTGCTGACACGCCATTTATCTTTGATAAGGAGTGTCTGCAGGTGTTTGAGACTCTGAAAGCTAAGCTAGTCATAGCACCAGTCATCTCTGCACCAGACTGGACATTACCTTTTGAACTGATGTGTGATGCCAATGACCATGCCATTGGTGCAGTGTTGGGACAAAGGCATGACAAGCTTCTGCACGTCATTTACTATGCCAGTCGTATTCTAAATGATGCACATAAGAACTACACAACCACAGAAAAAGAGATACATGCAGTGGTTTACGCCATTGACAAGTTTAGCTCTTATTTAGTAGGATCAAAAGTGATTGTGTACACTGACCATGCTGCTCTAAGATATCTACTCACAAAGCAGGATTCAAAACCCAGACTCATAAGATGGGTGTTGCTTCTGCAAGAGTTTGATATAGAAATAAGAGACAGAAAAGGGACAGAGAATCAAGTAGCAGATCACCTGTCCCGAATAGAACCAATAGAAGGGGCGTCCCTCCCTCTTACTGAGATCTTTGAAAACTTTCTAGATGAGAAACTCTTTTCCATCAAGGAAGTGCCATGGTTTGCAGACATTGCAAACTACAAGGCAGTGAGGTTCATACCCAAAGAGTACAGTAGGCAGCAATCAAAGAAATTGATCACAGATGCAAAGTACTATCTTTGGGATGAACCATATCTCTTCAAGAGATGTGCAGACGGAGTAATCCGTAGATGTGTGCCTAAAGAAGAAGCACAAAAGATCCTCTAGCACTGCCATGGATCACAGTATGGAGGACATTTTGGAAGTGAGTGAACAGCCACAAGAGTCCTCCAATGCGGCTTCTACTGGCCTACTCTCTATGAAGACTCCCGAGTGTTTGTACTTAACTGTGACAGTTGCCAAAGATCTGGCAATCTGCCTCACAGTTATGCCATGCCTCAACAAGGGATCTTGGAGTTTGAGTTGTTTGATGTATGTGGTATTGACTTCATGGGGCCTTTCCCACCATCATACTCAAACACTTATATTCTGGTGGCAGTGGATTATGTATCCAAATGGGTGGAAGCTATTGTAACACCCACTAATGACACTAAGACAGTGCTAAAGTTCCTCCAAAATCACATCTTCAGCAGATTTGGTAACCCTAGAGTATTAATCAGTAATGGGGACACTCATTTCTGCAATAAACAACTTTACTCTTCTTTGGTTCGTTATGGAGTTAGCAACAGGGTAGCCACTCCATATCATCCACAGACAAATGGGCAAGCTGAAATCTCTAACAGAGAACTCAAAAGAATCCTGGAACGGACTGTGATTAACCATAGAAGGGATTGGGCAAGAAGCTTGGATGATGCTCTGTGGGCATACAAAACAGCATTCAAGACTCCCATAGGAACTTCTCCATACCAACTTGTGTATGGAAAAGCCTGTTGATGAGCAGATAATTTATACGCTTTTTGGCATTATTTTTAGGTAGTTTTTAGTAAGTTCAAGCTACTTTTAGGGATGTTTTCATTAGTTTTTATGTTAAATTCACATTTCTGGACTTTACTATGAGTTTGTGTGTTTTTCTGTTATTTCAGGTAATTTCTGGCTGAAATTGAGGGACTTGAGCAAAACTCTGAGAAAGGCTGACAAAAGGACTGCTGATGCTGTTAGAATCTGGCCTCCCTGCACTCAAAATAGATTTTATGGAGCTACAGAACTCCAAATAGCGCGCTCTCAACGGCGTTGGAAAGTAGACATCCAGAGCTTTCCAGAAATATATAATAGTCCATACTTTATTCGGGAATTGACGACGTAAAGTGGCGCTCAACGCCAAGTACATGCTGCTGTCTGGAGTCAAACGCCAGAAACACGTCACAACCCAGAGTTGAACGCCAGAAACACGCTATAACTTGGCGTTCAACTCCAATAAAAGCCTCAGCTCGTGGATAGATCAAGCTCAGCCCAAACATACACCAAGTGGGCCCTGGAAGTGGATTTATGCATCAATTACTTACTCATGTAAACCCTAGTAGCTAGTCTAGTATAAATAGGATAATTTACTATTGTATTAGGCATCTTTGGTCTCAGTTTTGTTTTATTCTTCATCTTAGGAGACTATTGATCACGTTTTGGGGGCTGGCCATTTGGTCATGCCTGAACCTTTCACTTATGTATTTTCAACGGTGGAGTTTCTACACACCATAGATTAAGGGTGTGGAGCTCTGCTGTACCTCAAGTTTCAATACAATTACTATTATTTTCTATTCAATTCTCTTTTATTCTTATTCCAAGATATACGTTGCACTTCAACTTGGTGAATGTGATGATCCGTGACACTCATCATCATTCTCACCTATGAATGCGCGTGACTGACAACCACTTCCGTTCTACCTTAGGCCGGGCGCATATCTCTTAGATTCCTCAATAGAATCTTCGTGGTATAAGCTAGATAGATGGCGGCATTCATGGGAATCCGGAAAGTCTAACCTTGTCTGTGGTATTCCGAGTAGGATTCCGGGAATCTGGAAAGTCTAACCTTGTCTGTGGTATTCCGAGTAGGATTCCGGTATTGAATGACTGTGACGAGCTTCAAACTCCTGAAGGCTGGGCGTTAGTGACAGACGCAAAAGAATCAAAGGATTCTATTCCAACCTGATTGAGAACCGACAGATGATTAGCCGTGCTGTGACAGAGCATAGGACCATTTTCACTGAGAGGATGGGATGTAGCCATTGACAATGGTGATGCCCTACATACAGCTTGCCATGGAAAGGAGTAAGAAGGATCGGATGAATGTAATAAGAAAGTAGAGATTCAAGAGGAGCACATCATCTCCATACGCCTATCTGAAATTCCCACTATTGATTTACATAAGTATTTCGATCCTATTTTATTTTCTGCTTATTATTTATTTTCAAACTTATCATAAACCATTTAATCTGCCTAACTGAGATTTACAAGGTAACCATAGCTTGCTTCATACCAACAATCTCTGTGGGATCGACCCTTACTCACGTAAGGTATTACTTGGACGACCCAGTGCACTTGCTGGTTAGTTGTGCGAAGTTGTGAACCATGACATTGACACCAAGTTTTTGGCACCATTGCCAGGGAAAGAAAAAGCAATGAATTTTACAAAATGCAATAACATATGAATCACAATTTTGTCCACCAAGATTTTGGCACCGTTGCCGGGGATTGTTCGAGTATGGACAACTGACGGTTCATCTTGTTGCTCAGATTAGGTAATTTTCTTTTCAAAAATTTTTCAAAAATCTTTTTCAAAATTTGTCTTTTCTTTTTCGTTTTTCCAAACTTTATTTTCGAAAAATATAATAAAAATACAAAAAAAATCATAAAATCATAAAAATCAAAAAATTTTTGTGTTTTTTGTTTGAGTCTTGAGTCAATTTTTAAGTTTGGTGTCAATTGCATGTTTTTAAAATTCATGCATTATTTTCGAAAATTCCATGCATTCATAGTGTTCTTCATGATCTTCAAGTTGTTCTTGACAAGTCTTCTTGTTTGATCTTCAAGTTGTTAGAGTCCATGCGTTAAAGATTTCTAAGTTTGGTGTCTTGCATGTCTTCTTTGCATCAAAAATTTTTCAAAAATATGTTCTTGATGTTCATCATGATCGTCAAAGTGTTCTTGGTGTTCATCTTGACATTCATAGTGTTCTTGCCTGCATTCCTTGTTTTGACCCAAAAAGAAAAGAGAAAAACACAATTATGACGTTTTAATTTTAATTATTTTTCTCTCTCATAATTGAAATTTCAAAAATCAAAAAAATATCTTTTCCTTATTTCCCTCCAAATTTTTGAAATTTTGGGTTGACTTGGTCAAACATTTTTAAAATTAGTTGTTTCTTACAAGTCAAGTCAAAATTTCAATTTTAAAAATCTTATCTTTTTAAATTCTTTTTCAAATTATTTTCAAAATCTTTTTCTTATCTTTATATCAAATTTTCGAAAACTCACTAACAATTAATGTGATTGATTCAAAAATTTGAAGTTTGTTACTTTCTTGTTAAGAAAGGTTCAATCTTTAAGTTATAGAATCTTATCTTGTAGTTTCTTGTTAGTGAAATAAGTAATTTTAAATTTAAAAATTAAATCTTTTTCAAACATATCTTATCATATTTTTTTCAAAATTTTATCTTTTTCAAAAATTTAATTTCAAAATATCTTATCTAACTTCTTATCTTCTTATATTTTCAAATTTGATTTTAATATCTTTTTCAACTAACTCTTTGACTTTTTGTTTGTTTCTTATCTTTTTCAAAACCACCTAACTACTTTTCCCTCTCTAATTTTCGAAAATATCTCATCTCTTTTTCAAAAAAACTCTTTTTGTTTTAAATTTTAATTCTAATCTTATCTTTTCTTTAATTTTCAAAAATACTAACCTCTTTTTCAAAATTATTTTCGAAATTCTCCCTCTCTTTTCTTATTCTATTTAATTATTTATTTACTAACACTTCTCTTTACCTCTCTTCATCTAAAAATCCGAACCTATTCTTCTTCACTCTTCTCCCCTTTCTTCTTCTACTAACATAAATGAATCTCTATACTGTGACATAGAGGATTCCTCTTCTTTTCTTGTTTTCTTCTCTTTCATATAAGCAGGAACAAGGAAAAAAGCACTCTTGTTGAAATTGATCCTGAACCTGAAAGGACTCTAAAGAGAAAACTAAGAGAAGCTAAATTACAACAATCTAAAGGTAACCTTTTAGAAACATTAGAACAAGAGAATGAGATGGCATCCGAGCCTAATAACAATAATGCAAGGAGAATGCTTGGTGACTTCACAAAGCCAACGTCCAAATTTGATGGAAGAAGTATCTCCATTCCTGCCATTGGAGCCAATAATTTTGAGCTTAAGCCTCAACTAGTTGCTTTAATGCAACAGAACTGCAAGTTTTATGGACTTCCATCTGAAGATCCTTACCAGTTTTTAACTGAGTTCTTGCAGATTTGTGAGACTGTTAAGACGAATGGAGTTGATCCTGAAGTCTACAGGCTCATGCTTTTCCCTTTTGCTGTAAGAGACAGAGCTAGAATATGGTTGGATTCACAACCTAAGGATAGCCTGGACTCCTGGGATAAGCTGGTCACGGCTTTCTTGGATAAATTCTTTCCTCCTCAAAAGCTGAGCAAGCTTAGAGTGGATGTTCAAACCTTCAAGCAAAAAAGATGGTGAATCCCTCTATGAAGCTTGGGAAAGATACAAGCAGTTGACCAAAAGGTGTCCATCTGACATGTTTTCAGAATGGACCATATTAGATATATTCTATTATGGTCTAACTGAGTTTTCGAAAATGTCATTGGACCATTCTGCAGGTGGATCCATTCACCTAAAGAAAACACCTGCATAAGCTCAAGAACTTATTGACATGGTTGCAAATAACCAATTCATGTACACTTCTGAGAGGAATTCTGTGAATAATAGGACGCCTCAAAGGAAGGGAGTTCTTGAAATTGATGCTCTGAATACCATATTGGCTCAGAACAAAGTGTTGACTCAACAAGTCAACATGATCTCTCAAAGTCTGAATGGATGGCAAAATACATCCAATAGTACTAAAGAGGTAGCTTCTGAAGAAGCTTATGATCCTGAGAACCCTGCAATGGTAGATGCAAATTACATGGGTGAACCTTATGGAAACACCTATAATTCATCATGGAGAAATCATCCAAATTTCTCATGGAAGGATCAACAAAAGCCTCAACAAGGCTTTAACAATGGTGGACGCAATAGGCTGAGCAATAGCAAGCCTTTTCCATCATCTTCTCAGCAACAGACAGAGAATTCTGAACAAAGCACTTCTAATTTAGCCAATCTAGTCTTTGATCTGTCAAAAGCCACTTTCAGTTTCATGAGTGAAACAAGATCCTCCATCAGAAATCTGGAGGCAAAAGTGGGCCAACTGAGTAAGAAAGTCATTGAAACTCCTCCCAGTATTCTCCCAAGCAATACAGAAGAGAATCCAAAAGGAGAGTGCAAAGCCATTGATGTAATCAATATGGCTGAATGCACAAGGGAGGAGAAGGACAAAAATCTTAGTGAGGAAGACCTCCTGGGACGTCTCTCAAGCAAGAAGGGATTTCCTATTAAGGATCCAAAGGAATCTGAGGCTCATATAGAGACCATAGAGATTCCATTAAATCTCCTTCTGCCATTCATGAGCTCTAAAGACTATTCTTCCTCTGAAGAGGATGAAGATGTGACTGGAGAGCAAGTTGCTCAATATTTAGGAGCTATCATGAAGCTGAATGCCAAGTTGTTTGGTAATGAGACTTGGGAAAGTGAACCTCCCTTGCTCATTGGTGAACTAGACACCTGGATTTAGAAAATTTTACCTCAAAAGAGACAAGATCCTGGCAAGTTCTTAATACCTTGTACCATAGGCACCATGACCTTTGAAAAAGCTCTCTGTGATCTGGGGTCAGGGATAAATCTTATGCCACTCTCTGTAATGGAGAAGCTGGGGATCATTGAGGTACAACCTGCCTTGTTCTTATTACAATTGGCAGACAAGTCATTAAGACAAGCTTATGGAGTAGTAGAGGATGTGTTAGTAAAGGTTGAAGGCCTTTACATCCTTGCTGATTTCATAATATTAGACACTGGGAAGGAAGAGGATGAATGCATCATCCTTGGAAGACCTTTCCTAGCTACAGCAGGAGCTGTGATAGATGTCAACAGAGGTGAATTAGTCCTTCAATTGAATGGGGACTACCTGGTGTTTAGGGCACATGGCCATCCCTCTGTGACAAAAGAGAGTGAGCACAAAGAGCTTCTCTCAGTTCAGAGTCAAGAAGAGCCCCCACAGTCAAACTCTAAATTTTGTGTTGGGAGGCCACAACCAAACACTAAGTTTGGTGTTAAGACCCCATATCCAAACTATAAGTTTGGTGTTGGGACTATACAACATTGACCTGATCACCTGTGAGGCTCCATGGGAGCCCACTGTCAAGCTAATGACATTAAAAGAGCGATTGTTGGGAGGCAACCCAATTTTATTTATCTAATTTTTATTTTATTTTATTGTTATTTTGTGTTTTATTAGGTACATGATCATGTGTAGTCACGAAAAAAAATATATAAAAATTAAAAACAGAATCAAAAACAGCAGAAGAAAAATCATACCCTGGAGGAAGGACAGACTGGAGTTCAACGCTAGTAAGGAGCATTTGGCTGGCGTTCAACGCCAGAACAGAGCATGAATCTGGCGCTGAACGCCAGAAACAAGCAACATTCTGGCGTTTGAATGCCAGGAATATGCCTTGAGAAAAGCTGGCGCTGAACGCCAGTAACAAGCATGGAACTGGCGTTCAATGCCAGAAACATGCTACACGTGGGCGTTGAACGCCCAGAACATGCTACACATGGGCGTTGAACGCCCAGAACGTGCATCACCTCGGCGTTTAAACGGCAGAATGGTATGCAAAGGCTTTTTGCATGCCTATTTGGTGCAGGGATGTAATTCCTTGACACCTCAGGATCTGTGGACCCCACAGGATCACCTCAGGATCTGTGGACCCCACAGGATCATCTCAGGATCTGTGGACCCCACAGGATCCCCACCTAACATATTCCCACCTTACCTCCTAATCCTATAACACTCTTCCCCATGTCACACTTCCCAACAACTTCAATCTCTCTTCCTAATTACCCCCTTCACCACTCACATCCATCCACTCTTCCGCATAAACCCCACCTACCTTCAAAATTCAAAAACACTTTCCCACCCAAACCCACCCTACATGGCCGAACCTACCCTCTCCCCTTTCCCTATATATACCCTTCCATTCTACTTCATTTTCACACAATACAAATCCCCTCTTCTACACCATGGCTGAAACACCATCCCTCACTCTCATCCATATTTTCTTCTTCTTCTTCTTCTCTTTTTTCTTCTCTTGCTCGAGGGCGAGCAATATTTTAAGTTTGGTGTGGTAAAAGCATAAGCTTTTTGTTTTTCCATCACCATCAATGGCACCTAAGGCCGGAGAATCCTCTAGAAAAGGAAAAGGGAAGACAAAAGCTTCCACCTCCGAGTCATGGGAGATGGAAAGATTCATCTCCAAAAGCCATCAGGACCACTTCTATGATGTTATGGCAAAGAAGAAGGTGATCCCTGAGGTCCCTTTCAAGCTCAAGAAAAATGAGTATCCGGAGATCTGACATGAGATCCGAAGGAGAGGTTGGGAAGTCCTAACTAACCCCATGCAACAAGTCAGAATCTTAATGGTTCAAGAGTTCTATGCCAATGCATGGATCACTAGGAACCATGATCAAAGTATGAACCCGAGTCCAAAGAATTATCTCACAATGGTTCGGGGGAAATACTTAGATTTTAGTCCGGAGAATGTGAGGTTGGTGTTCCACTTGCCCATGATGCAAGGAGATGTACGCCCCTACACTAGAAGGGTCAACTTTAATCAAAGGTTGGACCAAGTCCTAATGGACATATGTGTGGAAGGAGTTCAATGGAAAAGAGACTCCAAAGGCAAGCCACTTCAACTAAGAAGACTGGACCTCAAGCCTGTGGCTAGAGGATGGTTGGAGTTCATTCAACGCTCCATCATTCCCACTAGCAACCGATCTGACGTTACTGTGGATCGGGCCATCATGATACATAGCATCATGATTGGAGAGGAAGTAGAAGTTCATGAAGTCATCTCCAATGAAATCTACAAAATAGCCGAAAAGCCCTCCACCATGGCAAGGCTAGCTTTTCCTCACCTTATTTGCCATCCATGTTACTCAGCTGGAGTTATCATAGAAGGAGACATCTCCATTGAAGAGGATAAGCCCATCACCAAGAAGAGGATGGAGCAAGCAAGAGAGACCCTCCACGGATCTCAAGAGTTGCATGAGGAAGCTCATCATCAAGAAATCCTTGAGATGCCTCAAGGGATGCACTTTCCTCCCAACAACTATTGGGAACAACTCAACACTTCCTTAAAAGATTTGAGCTACAATGTGGAACAATTAAGGGTGGAACATCATGAGCACTCCATCATTCTCCATGAAATAAGAGAAGATCAAAGAGCAATGAGGGAGGAACAACAAAGGCAAGGAAGGGACATAAAAGAGCTTAAGGACATTGTTGGTCCTTCAAGAAGAAGACGCCACTAAGGTGGATTCATTCCTTGTTCTTATTTCTTTCTGCTTTTTGGTTTTTATGTTGTGTTCATTTATGTTTTGTGTCTCTACTTCATGATCATTAGTGTTTAGTAACTATGTCTTAAAGTTATGAATAATTCCATTAATCCTTCACCTCTCTTAAATGAAAAATGTTTTTAATCAAAAGAACAAGAAGTACATAAATTTCGAATTTATCCTTGAATTTAGTTCAATTATATTGATGTGGTGACAATACTTTTTGTTTTCTGAATGAATGCTTGAATAGTGCATATTTTTTATCTTGTTGTTTATGAATGTTAAAACTGTTGGCTCTTAAAGAATGATGAACAAAGAGAAATGTTATTGACAATCTGAAAAATCATGAAAATTGATTCTTGAAGGAAGAAAAAGCAGTGAAAAGTAAAAAGCTTGCGAAAAAAAATGGCAAAAAAAAATAGAAAGAAAAAGAAAGAGCAAGCAGAAAAAGCCAATAGCCCTTAAAACCAAAAGGCAAGGGTAAATAGGATCCAAGGCTTTGAGCATCAATGGATAGGAGGGCCCAAGGAAATAAAATCCAGGCCTAAGCGGCTAAATCAAGCTGTCCCTAAACATGTGCTTGTGTCATGCAGGTCCAAGTGAAAAGCTTGAGACTGAGTGGTTAAAGTCGAGATCCAAAGCAAAAGCGTGTGCTTAAGAGCTCTGGACACCTCTAACTGGGGACTCTAGCAAAGCTGAGTCACAATCTGAAAAGGTTCACCCAGTCATGTGTCTGTGGCATTTATGTATCCGGTGGTAATACTGGAAAACAAAGTGCTTAGGGCCACGGCCAAGACTCATAAAAGTAGCTGTGTTCAAGAATCAACATACTTAACTAGGAGAATTAATAACATTATCTGAAATTCTAAGTTCCTAGAGATGCCAATCATTCTAAACATCAAAGGAAAAAGTGAGATGCCAAAACTGTTCAGAAGCAAAAAGCTACAAGTCCCGCTCATCTAATTAGAATTAATATTCATTGATATTTTGGAATTTGTAGTATATTCTCTTCTTTTTATCCTATTTGATTTTCAGTTGCTTGGGGACAAGCAACAATTTAAGTTTGGTGTTGTGATGAGCAGATAATTTATACGCTTTTTGGCATTGTTTTTAGGTAGTTTTTAGTAAGTTCAAGCTACTTTTAGGGATGTTTTCATTAGTTTTTATGTTAAATTCACATTTATGGACTTTACTATGAGTTTGTGTGTTTTTCTGTAATTTCAGGTAATTTCTGGCTGAAATTGAGGGACTTGAGCAAAACTCTATTTTGATTAGTATATCTATTTTGATTTTATTTTCAATTAAGTTATAATTTATTTTTCTCATCATCATCAAACATGAAAAAAATAGTAGATTTTTAGAATAAAGAGGTAATTTATATCTTTCGAGTTCTTAATAAGAAAAATTATAATTAATTATATGTGGTGGCAATACTGTTTGTCTTCTGAATGAATGCTTGAACAGTGCATATTTTTTATCTTGAATTTTATGAATGCTAAAATTATTGGCTCTTGAAAGAATGAGGAACACGAAAAATATTATTGCTGATCTGAAAAATCATGAATTTAATTCTTGAAGCAAGAAAAAGCAGTGAAAAAAATTTACAAGGAATCATTGGATCAAGAAAAAGAAAAAGCCAATAGCCCTTAAAACCAAAAGGCAAGGGTGAAAAGGATCCAAGGCTTTGAGCATCAGTGGATAGGAGGGCCCAAGGAAGTAAATCCTAGCCTAAGCGGCTAAATCAAGCTGTCCCTAACCATGTGCTTGTGGCATGCAGGTCCAAGTGAAAAGCTTGAGACTGAGTGGTTAAAGTCGTAATCCAAGGCAAAAGAATGTGCTTAAGAACTCTGGACACCTCTAATTGGGGACTTTAGCAAAGCTAAGTTACAATCTGAAAAGGTTCACCCAATTATGTGTCTGTGGCATTTATGTATCCGGTGGTAATACTGGAAAACAAAGTGCTTAGGGCCACGGCCAAGACTCATAAAGTAGATGTGTTCAAGAATCAATAATACTATCTGAATTCTGAGTTCCTATGGATGCCAATCATTCTGAATTTCAAAGGATAAAGTGAGATGTCAAAACTGTTCAGAAACAAAAAGCTACTAGCCCTGCTCATCTAAATTAAAATCTGAGCTTCACTTAAAACTCTGAGATATTATTGCTTCTTAATTTCTTTTTATCCTATTTTATTTATCTAGTTGCTTGGGGACAAGCAATAGTTTAAGTTTGGTGTTGTGATGAGCGGATATTTTATACGCTTTTTGGGGGTAATTTCATGTAGATTTTAGCATGTTTTAATTAGTTTTTAAAAGAATTTTATTAGTTTTTAGGCAAAATTCATATTTATGGACTTTACTATGAGTTTGTGTGTTTTTCTATAATTTCAGGTATTTTCTGACTGAAATTAAGGGAGCTGAGCAAAAATCTGATTTAGGCTGAAAAAGGACTGCTGATGCTGTTGGATTCTGACCTCCCTGCACTCGGAATGGATTTTTGGGAGCTACAGAACTCCAATTGGCGCGCTCTAAATTGGGATAGAAAGTAGGCATCTAGTGCTTTCCATCAATATATAATAGTCCGTACTTTGCATGAAGATAGACGACGTAAAATGGCGTTCAGCGCCAAAATACAGGTTGCAAGTTGGAGTTCAACGCCGGAAACAGGTTACAACCTGGCGTTCAACTCCAGAAACAGCCCAGGCACGTGAGAAGCTTAAGTCTCAGCCCTAGCACACACCAAGTGGGCCCTAGAAGTAGATTTATGCACCAATTATCTTAGTTTACTCATTTTCTGTAAACCTAGGTTACTAGTTTAGTATTTAAACAACTTTTAGAGACTTATTTTGGATCTCATGACATTTTTTAGATCTGAAATTTATACACTTTGACGGCATGAGTCTCTAAACTCCATTGTTAGGGGTGAGGATCTCTGTAGCGTCTCGATGAATTAATGCAATTATTTCTGCTTTCCATTCAAACATGCTTGTTCCTGTCTAAGATGTTTATTCGCACTTCACTATGAAGAAGGTGATGATCTGTGACACTCATCACCTTCCTCAATCCATGAATGCGTGTGGTGGACGAAATTGTGATCATCAACAATGGCTCCAAAGACTTGGTGCTCTCAAACATAAATCACACTTTGTCACAACTCCGCACAACTAACCAGCAAGTGTACTGGGTCGTCCAAGTAATACCTTACGTGAGTAAGGGTCGATCCCACAGAGATTGTTGGTATGAAGCAAGCTATGGTCATCTTGTAAATCCCAGTCAGGCGGATTTAACTAGATTAAGAGATTATTGGTTTAAATAAAGATAATAAAATAAACAGAAAATAAAGATAAAGTTACTCATGTAATTCAATGGTGGGAATTTCAGATAGGTGTATGGAGGTGCCGTGTTCCATCTGAATCTCTGCTTTCCTACTTCTTCCTTCAAGCTTTTCATCACTCCTTTCTATGGCAAGCTGTATGTAGGGCATCACTGTTGTCAATGGCTACATCCCATCCTCTCAGTGAAAATGGTCCAAATGCTCTGTCACAGCACGGCTAATTATATGTCGGTTCTCAATCAGGTTGGAATAGAATCCAGTGATTCTTTTGCGTCTGTCACTAACGCCCAACCTTCAGGAGTTTGATGCTCGTCACAGTCATTCAATCCCAGAATCCTACTCGGAATACCACAGACAAGGTTAGACTTTCCGGATTCCCATGAATGCCGCCATCAATTCTAGCTTATACCACGAAGATTCTAATCAATGAATCCAAGAGATATGCGCCCGGTCTAAGGTAGAACGGAAGTGGTTGTCAGTCACGCGCGTTCATAGGTGAGAATGATGATGAGTGTCACAGATTATCACATTCATCAAGTTGAAGTGCAACGAATATCTTAGAACAAGAATAAATCGAATTGGATAGAAAATAGTAGTAATCGCATTAAAACTTGAGGTACAGCAGAGCTCCACACCCTTAATCTATGGTGTGTAGAAACTCCACCGTTGAGAATACATAGGTGATGAAGGTCCAGGCATGGCCGAGAGGCCAGCCCCCAAAACATGATCACAGGATCAAAAATACAATCCAGGATCCCAGATGTATAATATGATAGTAAAAAGTCCTATTTATACTAGACTAGCTACTACGGTTTACAAGAGTAAGTAATTGATGCATAAATCCACTTCCGGGGCCCACTTGGTGTATGTTTGGGCTGAGCTAGATCTATCCACGAGGTGAGGCTTCTCTTGGAGTTGAACGCCAAGTTGTAACGTGTTTTGGGCGTTCAACTCTGGTTCGTGACGTGTTTCTAGTGTTTGACTCCAGAATGCAGCATGGAGCTGGCGTTGAGCGCCAGTTTACATCATCAAATCTCGAATAAAGTATGGACTATTATATATTGCTAAAAAGCTCTAGATGTTTACTTTCCAACGCCGTTAAGAGCGCGCCATTTGGAGTTTTGTAGCTCCAGAAAATCCATTTTGAGTGTAGGGATGTCAGATTCCAACAGCATCAGCAGTCCTTTGTCAGCCTTCTTTCAGAGTTTTGCTCAATTCCCTCAATTTCAACCAGAAAATACCTGAAATCACAGAAAAACACACAAACTCATAGTAAAGTCCAGTAATGTGAATTTAGCATAAAAACTAATGAAAACATCCCTAAAAGTAACTAGATCATACTAAAAACTACCTAAAAACAATGCCAAAAACGTATAAATTATCCGCTCATCACAACACCAAACTTAAATTGTTGCTTGTCCCCAAGGAACTGAAAATCAAATAGGATAAAAAGAAGAGAATATACTATAAATACCAAAATATCAATGAATATTAATTCTAATTAGATGTGCGAGACTTGTAGCTTTTTGTTTCTAAATAGTTTTGGCATCTCACTTTTTCCTTTGAAGTTTAGAATGATTGGCTTCTCTAGGAACTTAGAATTTTGGATAGTATTATTGATTCTCCTAGTTAATTATGTTGATTCTTGAACACAGCTACTTTTATGAGTCTTGGTCGTGGCCCTAAGCACTTTGTTTTCCTGTATTACCACTGGATACATAAATGCCACAGACACATGACTGGGTGAACCTTTTCAGATTGTGACTCAGCTTTGCTAGAGTCCCCAGTTAGAGGTGTCTAGAGCTCTTAAGCACACTCTTTTTGCTTTGGATCACGACTTTAACCACTCAGTCTCAAGCTTTTCACTTGGGCTTTCATGACATAAGCACATGGTTAGGGACAACTTGATTTAGCCGCTTAGGCCTGGATTTATTTCCTTGGGCCCTCCTATCCATTGATGCTCAAAGCCTTGAATCCTTTTTACCCTTGCCTTTTGGTTTTAAGGGGTTATTGGCTTTTTCTGCTTGCTTTTTCTTTTTCTTTCTAAATTTTTTTTGCCACGTTTTTTTTCCGCAAGCTTTTGTTTTTTCACTGCTTTTTCTTGCTTCAAGAATCAATTTTATGATTTTTCAGATTATCAATAACATTTCTCTTTGTTCATCATTCTTTCAAGAGCCAACAATTTTAACATTCATAAACAACAAGATCAAAAATATGCACTGTTTAAGCATTCATTCAGAAAACAAAAAGTATTGTCACCACATCAATATAATTAAACTAAAGTCAAGGATAATTTCGAAATTCATGTACTTCTTGTTCTTTTGAATTAGAAATATTTTTCATTTAAGAAAGGTGAAGGATTAATGGAATTATTCAAAGCCTTAAGACATAGTTACTAAATACTAATGATCATGAAGTAGAGATACAAAACATAAATAAACATATAGCATAAAATCGAAAAAACAAGAAAAAATAAGAACAAGGAATGAGTCCACCTTAGTGATGGTGGCGCCTTCTTGAAGGACCAATGGTGCTTTGAGCTCTTCTATGTCTCTTCCTTGCCTTTGTTGCATGATCCCTAGTAATTTTGGTGCTCCTATCCTTAGTTGCTCCCAATAATTGTGTGGAGGACAAATTATCCCCTGAGGTATCTCAGGGATCTCTTGATTTGCAGTCAAATGTTCTACCACCGAGCTATAGACCCTTTAGATGAATCTTTCCATCTCCCATGACTCAGAGGTGGAAGCTTTTGTCTTCCCTTTTTCTCTCTTTTTTTTAAGGATTCTCTGGCCTTAGGTGCCATCAATGGTTATGGAAAAACAAAAAAGCTATGCTTTTACCACACCAAACTTAGAATGTTGCTCGCCCTCGAGCAAAAGAAGAAAGAATAGAAGAAGAAGAAGAAGAGATGGAGGAGATGGAGGGATGTGTGTATTTGGCTATATGGGTGGGATTGGGTGGGAAAGAGATGGATGGATGTGAGTTGTGAATGGAAAACAGAAGGGATGACCATGAATAGAGAGAGAGGGTGAGGTAGGTGGGGATCCTGTGAGGCCCACAGATCCTGAGGTGATCCTGTGGGGTCCACAGATCCTGAGGTGTCAAGAATATACATCCCTGCACCAATGAGGCATGTAAAATGCCTTTGCATACAATTCTGGCGTTTGAACACCAGATTGATGCTTGTTTTGGGAGTTCAATGCCAGCTTTATGCTTGTTCTGGGCGTACAACGCCCATCTGCAGCATCTTTCTGGCGTTGAACGCCAGCTTTCCTCAGTGTGCAATCCTGGCGTTTAAACGCCAGATTGCTACATGTTTCTGGCGTTCAACGCCAGATCCATGCTCTATTCTGGCGTTGAACGCCAGCCAGATGCTCCTTATTGGCGTTTAAATGCCAGTAAGCGCCTCCTCCAGGGTGTGATTTTTCTTCTGCTGTTTTTGATTCTGTTTTTAATTTTTGTATTTTTTCCGTGACCCCACATGATCATGAACCTAATAAAACACAAAATAACAATAAAATAAAAATAAAATTAGATAAATAAAAATTGGGTTACCTCCCAACAAGCGCTCTTTTAATGTCACTAGCTTGACAGTGGGCTCTCATGGAGCCTTTAGAGAAGTTCAGACCACGATGAAGGCCTCCCAACACCAAACTTAGAGTTTGATGGTGGGGGCTTTGTTTGACTCTGTCTTGAGAGAAGCTTTTCATGCTTCCTCTCCATGTATACAGAAGAACACCCTTGGGTCTTAAACACAAGGTAGTCCCCATTCAATTGAAGGACTAATTCTCCACTGTTAACATCTATCACAGCTCCTGCTGTGGCTAGGAAAGGTCTTCCCAGGATGATGCATTCATCCTCCTCCTTCATAGTGTCTAAGATTATGAAATCAGCAGAGATGTAAAGGCCCTCAACCTTTACTAACACGTCCTCTACTAATCCATAAGCTTGTCTTACTGACTTGTCTGCCAATTGTAATGAGAATAAGGCAGGTTGTACCTCAATGATCCCCAGCTTCTCCATTACAGAGAGTGGCATAATATTTATGCCTGACCCGAGGTCACACAGAGCTTTCTCAAAGGTTATGGTGCCTATGGTACAGGGTATTAAGAATTTTCCCAGGATCTTGTTTCTTTTGAGGTAAAGTTTGCTGAACCTATATATCTAGTTCACTAATGAGCAAGGGAGGTTCACCTTCCCAAGTCTTATTACCAAACAACTTGGCATTTAGCTTCATGATGGCTCCTAGATATTGAGCAACTTGCTTTCCAGTTACATCTTCATCCTCTTCAGAGGAAGAATAATCTTCAGAGCTCATGAATGGCAAAAGGAGATTTAATGGAATCTCTATGGTCTCTATATGAGCCTCAGATTCCTTTAGGTCCTCAATAGGAAACTCCTTCTTGTTTGAGAGACGTCCCAGGAGGTCTTCCTCACTAGGATTTTCATCCTTCTCCTCCCTTGTGCATTCGGCCATATTGATTACATCAATGGCCTTGCACTCTCCTTTTGGATTTTCTTCTGTATTGCTTGGGAGAATACTGGGAGGAATTTCAGTGACTTTCTTACTCAGCTGGCCCACTTGTGCCGCCAAATTTCTAATGGAGGACCTTGTTTCACTCATGAAACTTAAGGTGGCCTTAGACAGATCAGAGACTAAATTTGCTAAATTAGAGGGGCTCTGCTCAGAATTCTCTGTCTGTTGCTGAGAAGATGATGGAAAAGGCTTGACATTGCTAAGCCTATTTCTTCCACCATTATTAAAGCCTTGTTGAGGCTTTTGTTGATCCTTCCATGAGAAATTTGGATGATTTCTCCATGATGAATTATAGGTGTTTCCATAAGGTTCACCCATATAATTTACCTCTGCCATTGTAGGGTTTTCAGGATCATAAGCTTCTTCTTCAGAAGATGCCTCTTTAGTGCTGTTGGATGCATTTTGCCATCCATTCAGACTTTGAGAAATCATGTTGACTTGCTGAGTCAACACTTTGTTCTGAGCCAATATGGCATTCAGACCATCAATTTCAAGAACTCCCTTCTTCTGAGGCGTCCCATTATTCACGGAATTCCTCTCAGAAGTGTACATGAATTGGTTATTTGCAACCATGTTAATAAGTTCCTGAGCTTCTGTAGGCATTTTCTTTAGGTGAATGGATCCACCTGCAGAGTGGTCTAATGACATCATGTAAAACTCAGATAGACCATAATAGAATATATCTAATATGGTCCACTCTGAAAACATGTCAGAAGGACACTTTTTGGTAATCTACTTGTATATTTCCCAAGCTTCATAGAGGGATTCACCATCTTTTTGCTTGAAGGTCTGAACATCCACTCTAATCTTGATCAGCTTTTGAGGAGGAAAGAACTTAGCCAAGAAGGCCGTGACCAGCTTATCCCAGGAGTCCAGGCTTTCTTTAGGTTGAGAGTCCAACCATGATCTAGCTTTTTCTCTTATAGCAAAAGGGAAAAGCATGAGCCTGTAGACTTCAGGATCTACTCCATTTGTCTTGACAGTCTCACAAATCTGCAAGAACTCAGTTAAAAACTGATAAGGATCTTCAGATGGAAGTCCATGAAACTTGCAGTTCTGTTGCATCAAAGCAACTAATTGAGGTTTCAGCTCAAAATTGTTTGCTCCAATGGCAGGAATTGAGATGCTTCTTCCATCAAACTTGGACGTTGGTTTAGTGAAATCACCAAGCATCCTCCTTTCATTATTGTTGTTGGGTTCGGCTGCCATCTCCTTCTCTTGTTCAAAAATTTCAGAAAGGTTGCCTCTGTATTGTTGTAATTTAGCTTCTCTTAGTTTCCTTTTCAGAGTCCTTTCAGGTTCTGGATCAGCTTCAACAAAGATGTCTTTTTCCTTATTCCTGCTCATATGAAAGAGAAGAGAAAATAAAAAGGAAGAGGAATCCTCTATATCTGGACAAAGAGGATCCTTATTATTAGTAGAAGGAATAAGAGTGGATAATCCAATCACAAGGGTGAGGATAGAGGCAGTGATTGGAGATGAAGAGAGGTGAAGAGAAGTGTTAGTAAATAAATAAATAAATAGAGGAAGAGAAGAGAGGGGTAATTCGAAAATAATTTTGAAAAAGTATTTAATAATTTTCGAAAATTAAAGAGAAGATATAATTAAAGTTAAAATTTAAAACAATTAAAAAGAATTTTTGAAAAAGAGATGAGATATTTTCAAAAATTAAAGAGGGAAAAGTAGTTAGGTGGTTTTGAAAAAGATAAGAAACAAACAAAAAGTCAAATAATTAGTTGGAAGAGATATTAAAATCAAATTTGAAAAGATAAGAAGATAAGAAGTTAGATAAGATATTTTAAAATCAAATTTTTGAAAAAGATAAAATTTTGAAAAAAGATATGATAAAAAGATATGATTAAAAAGATATGGTTGAAAAATATATAATTTTTTAAATTAAAATTAATTACTTAACTAACAATAAATTAAAAGATATGATTCTAGAATTTAAAGATTGAACCTTTCTTAACAAGAAAGTAACAAACTTCAAATTTTTTAATCAATCACGTTAATTGTTAGTGTAATTTTGAAAATTTGAAATAAAATTAAGAAAAAGATTTTGAAAAAATTTTTAAAATTTTCGAAATTAATAAGATAAAAATAAAAAAGATTTGATTTTTGAAAAAATTTTTTGAAAAGATAGGATTTTTAAAATTGAAAATTTGACTTGACTTATGAGAAACAACTAATTTTAAAAATTTTTGACTAAGTCAACTCAACTTTTCGAAAATTAGAAGAGAAATAAGGAAAAGATATTTTTTGATTTTTTGAATTTTTAATGATGAGAGAAAAAAAAATTAAAATTAAAATTAAAACGTCATAATTGTGTTTTTCTCTTTTCTTTTTGGATCAAAACAAGGAATGCATGCAAGAACACTATGAATGTCAAGATGAATACCAAGAACACTTTGAAGATCATGATGAACATCAAGAACATATTTTTGAAAAATTTTTTATGCAAAGAAAACATGCAAGACACCAAACTTATAATTCTTTAATGCATGGACACTATGAATGCAAAAATGCATATGAAAAACAACATACAACACAAAACAAGAAAACATCAAGATCAAACAAGAAGACTTGTCAAGAACAACTTGAAGATTATGAAGATCATCATGAATGCATGAATTTTTGAAAAATGCAAGAAAAATTTTTAAAGCATGCAATTGACACCAAACGTAAAAATTGACTCAAGACTTAAACTAGAAACACAAAATATTTTTGGTTTTTATGATTTTATGATTTTTTTGTATTTTTATTATTTTTTTTCGACAATTATATTTTTGAAAAACGAAAATAAAGAAAAAAAATTTTGAAAGATTTTTGAAAACTTTTTTTTTGAAAAGAAAATAAAAAGAAGATTACCTAATCTGAGCAACAAGATGAACCGTCAGTTGTCCATACTCGAACAATCCCTGGCAACGGCGCCAAAAACTTGGTGTTGTTACCGGATCAGAAAAACTTGGTGCTGAGGTTGCACGTAATTGTAATTCAAACAATCCCCGGCAACGGCGCCAAAAAATTGGTGGACGAAATTTTGATCATCAACAATGGCTCCAAAGACTTGGTGCTCTCAAACATAAATCACACTTTGTCACAACTCTGCACAACTAACCAGCAAGTGTACTGGGTCGTCTAAGTAATACCTTACGTGAGTAAGGGTCGATCGCACAGAGATTGTTGGTATGAAGCAAGTTATGGTCATCTTGTAAATCCCAGTCAGGCGGATTTAACTGTATTAAGAGATTATTGGTTTAAATAAAGATAATAAAATAAACAGAAAATAAAGATAAAGTTACTCATGTAATTCCATGGTGGGAATTTCATATAGGTGTATGGAGGTGCTGTGTTCCTTCTGAATCTCTGCTTTCCTACTTCTTCCTTCTATATTTTCATCACTCCTTTCTATGGCACGCTGTATGTAGGGCATCACCGTTGTCAATGGCTACATCCCATCCTCTCAGTGAAAATGGTCCAAATGCTCTGTCACAGCACGGCTAATCATCTGTCGGTTCTCAATCAGGTTGGAATATAACCCAGTGATTCTTTTACGTCTGTCACTAACGCCCAGCCTTCAGGAGTTTGAAGCTCGTCACAGTCATTCAATCTCGGAATTCTACTTGGAATACCACAGACAAGGCTAGACTTTCCGGATTCCCATGAATGCCGCCATCAATTCTAGCTTATACCACGAAGATTCTAATCAAGGAATCCAAGAGATATGCGCCCGGTCTAAGGTAGAACGGAAGTGGTTGTCAGTCACGCGTGTTCATAGGTGAGAATGATGATGAGTGTCATGGATCATCACATTCATCAAGTTGAAGTGCAACGAAAATCTTAGAACAGGAATAAATCGAATTGGATAGGAAATAGTAGTAATTGCATTAAAACTTGAGGTACAGCAGAGCTCCACACCCTTAATCTATGGTGTGTAGAAACTCCACCGTTGAAAATACATAAGTGATGAAGATCCAGGCATGGCCGAAAGGCTAGCCCCCTAAACGTGATCACAGGATCAAAAATACAATCCAAGATCCCGGATGTCTAATATGATAGTAAAAAGTCCTATTTATACTAGACTAGCTACTAGGGTTTACAAGAGTAAGTAATTGATGCATAAATCCACTTCCGGGGCCCACTTGATGTATGTTTGGGCTGAGCTTGATCTATCCACGAGTAGAGGCTTCTCTTGGAGTTGAATGCCAAGTTGTAACGTGTTTTGGGCGTTCAACTCTGGTTCGTGACGTGTTTCTAGCGTTTGACTCCATAATGCAGCATGGAGCTGGCATTGAGCACCAGTTTACGTCGTCAAATCTCAAATAAAGTACGGACTATTATATATTGCTGGAAAGCTCTGGATGTCTACTTTCCAACGCCGTTAGGATCGCGCCATTTGATGTTTTGTAGCTCCAGAAAATCTATTTCGAGTGCAAGGAGGTTAGATTCTGACAGCATCAGCAGTCCTTTGTCAGCCTTCTTTCAGAGTTTTGCTCAGGTCCCTCAATTTCAGCCAAAAAATACCTGAAATCACAGAAAAACACACAAACTCATAGTAAAGTCCATAAATGTGAATTTAACATAAAAACTAATGAAAACATCCCTAAAAGTAACTAGAACATACTAAAAACTACCTATAAACAATGCCAAAAAGCGTATAAATTATCCGCTCATCAGTGTGCCTGACAACCACCTCCGTTCTACATTAGATTGAATGAGTATCTCTTAGATTCCTTAATCAGAATCTTCGTGGTATAAGATAGAATTGATGGCGGCATTCATGAGGATCCGGAAAGTCTAAACCTTGTCTGTGGTATTCCTAGTAGGATTCAAGGATTAAATGACTGTCATGAGCTTCAAACTCGTGATTGTTGGGCGTAGTAACATACGCAAAAGGATCAACGGATCCTATTCCAACATGATCGAGAACCAACAGATGATTAGCCGTGCTGTAACAGAGCATTTGGACTATTTTCACTAAGAGGATGGGAAGTAGCCATTGACAACGGTGACACCCTACATACAACTTGCCATGGAAGGAGCCTTGCATTTATGAAAGTGAGGATGCATTATGTTACAGAAATTCAGAAGACAAAGCATCTGCAAAACTCCAACATATTCTCCATTATTGAGTAACAATTACTTATTCCAAACAGTTTCACTTTTTACAATTAAATTTAAATAACCTTATTGGCATCCTGACTAAGATTAATAAGATAACCATAGCTTGCTTCAAGCCAACAATCTCCATGGGATTCGACCACTACTCATGTAAGGTATTACTTGGACGACCCAGTGCACTTGCTGGTTATTTGTGCGGATTGCAAAAGTGTGATTGCAATTTCGTGCACTAGTCGGTTCTTTAGTTTATTCATTAATTCCATCATTACAATTTTTCATGTTCTTTTACTGCTTTATATGTTCAATTATTTATTGAGAACCCCTTGATCAGTACAACCAAAATTGTACAGTCATTGATCTCAAGTGTCCTTGGGAGACGACCCGGGAGTTAAACACTCCCGGTTTTGAATTGGTTTTGAATTTACATTTGATTGATCATCAATTGTTGGATTTGGACTGTACTTGCAACGTCGATCCTATTTTTATTGTGAAATCCAAACCTATGCTTTTGGTCATTTGTCAACCGCACATATGCATTGATTTTTATTGACCTTTACTTGGGGGCATTTTGTCCCCTTTTTTGCTTTTTTTTCTTTCCTTTTCTATATTATTTTCTCTCTCTCTCTCTCTCTCTCTATATATATATATATATATATATATATATATATATATATATATATATTGATGCAAGTGGAAACTAGCTCTCAACAAATTTTCTTCGGCAAGTGTACCGAATTTGTCGTCAAGTAAAAACTCACAATAGAGTGAGGTCGAATCCCACAGGGATTGATTGATCAAGCAACTTTAATTAGAAGAAAGTTCTAGTTGAGCAAATTCAGAATTTGGGTTGAGATTTGCAGAAATTAAAATGGCGGGAATGTAAATAACAGAAAAAGTAAATGCTATAATTAAAGTGCTGAAAGTAAATGACTGAAAGTAAATTGCAGAATTGTAAATGGGAATGGGGTGTTTGCTCATGAAAGTAAATGCAAAAATTAAAGAGAATGGGTAAGATCAGAAATGGGGAGTTCATTGGGCGCAGGAGATGTTGCAATTCTCCGGATCAAGTTCATTTTCATCTCTTCCTCAATCAATGCACTCATTGATCTCCTTGGCAATCTTAATTGATTGAATTACAATTTCTTGCAATTCAATCTCTCAAATCTTGATCAATAGCCAATTCCTTGGTCAATTTCTCATGAGAAGAGATGAAGTGTGGTCACTGATAATACCACATGCATTTCCCAAATCAAGTATTGAGAGGATTATAGTCACATATCCATCCAAACCTAATTTGGTCCAGCATGAGAAAGCATTTCTAGCTTGATCTCTTCATTCCTCTTTCAAGGTTCAGAAGAGATCCAAGTTTGAAAAGCTCCTTTTCCAAGATAACTACCCAATGGGATGAAGATCGAAAGCTTTCAAGTAAAATCAAGAGAAAAGATAGAAAAAGAAGAATGAAAATTAGTATTGATCCATCAACTTACAACAGAGATCCCTAACCCAATGAAAGGGGTTTAGTTGTTCATAGTTCTAGAAAATGAAAAACAAAGATGGAGAATACATCATGGAACTAGAAGAGCAGAGTAAAATACAAAGAGTAGTGCTATTTTCCCCAACTTTTTCTCCCCTCCCCAATAATTCAAAGCTACTCCTATATGTACTACTCTTCTCAGCTTCTAGTTGTTTCTTCAATTCTTGGGCCTTTAGATCTTGTGTTTGAAGCAGTTCTCTTCTTCATTTGGGCTTGGCTTTTACTTGCAGAGAGAAAGTGTGAAGTAGGCAGAGACTTTAGTTCAGGACGTTAGGGGTGCTAACGTTTTAGTGAAAGAATGAGTTCGAGAACGTTAGTGACACTCAACATCGTCACTAACGTTCCAATGTACCCCTTTGCCTCACGTTAGATACCATGTTAACTAGGTTAACGTGGCTTCTAACGTGGCCTTGCCATCCTTCGAGAACGTTAGTGACACTCAACATTGTCACTAACGTTCCAATGTGCCCCTATGTCTCACGTAAGAGTCCACGCTAACTAGGTTAATGTGGCTTCTAACGTGGCCTTGCAAACCTTCGAGAACATTAGTGACATTCAACATTGTCACTAACGTTCCAATGTGCCCCTATGTCTCACGTTAGAGTCCACGTTAACTAGGTTAACATGGCTTCTAACGTGGCCATTCTTAGCCATCCCCAACGTTAGTGACAATGTTGAGTGTCACTAACGTTGGCTCATCTTTCACTCATCATCGTTAGCTTTCCACGTTAACTCAGTTAACGTGGAAGTTAACGTGGCTCCTTGGGGTTTTGTGGTTGCTTCCAACGTTAGTGACAATGTTGGGTGTCACTAACGTTGTCGACCACCCTTGCCTCTTACGTTAGCTCCCACGTTAACCAAGTTAACGTGGGAGTTAACGTGGTACATTGCACCTTAGGCCAACGTTAGTGACAATGTTGAGTGTCACTAACGTTGGCTTCCTTCCCCCTTTTAACGTTAGAGGCCACGTTAACTAAGTTAACGTGGACTCTAACGTAGCCACTTATGATCATTGGCCAACGTTAGTGATAATGTTAAGTGTCACTAACGTTAGCTCAAAGTCCCTTCTTCACGTTAGAGTTCACGTTAACTTAGTTAACGTGACTCTTAACATGGGCAATGATGGCTTCGAGAGCGTTATTGGCAATCACTTTTCTCATTAACTTTGCAAGTTACCTCCTATTCCACGTTAGTGGTAACGTTAATTAGATTAACGTGACTGCTATGTGGTTCTTCCTTGCTTCCTTTGGTCCTGAAATCAAGCAATAGAGTGCATCAAAGTTCTAGTCCAAGTCATGGGTAATGCAACATACAATTTGTTACTAAACTCATGCAAAATCCTCATGAAATCATGTAAAATTCACAATGTATGCTTGAATCAAGGTGTAAGTGAATATCTACCCAAAACTAGCTTATTTCCTAAAGAAATGCATGAAACTACCTTAAAAACAGTAAAGAAAAGGTCAGTGAAACTGGCCAAGATGCCCTGGCATCACAACACCAAACTTAAAGCTTGCTTGTCCCTAAGCAAGTACTGGAACAAGAGAATGATGAATGGAATGCCAAGAGAAATGAGTCATTCTTGTGGAAGTCATGTCACTGATTTTATGGTGGTTTCATGCATAGCAACTTAGGTTCATTCCATTCCTGGCTTTCAG
Source organism: Arachis hypogaea (assembly GCF_003086295.3). Lineage (NCBI taxonomy): Eukaryota > Viridiplantae > Streptophyta > Magnoliopsida > Fabales > Fabaceae > Arachis > Arachis hypogaea. The sequence continues at coordinate 71,661,332 of NC_092036.1, forward strand.
ACTTTTATCATGCCCTAAAACACTGACTCTGCTTACATCCCATGAAACTTTTATTGATCCTTTTATTGGCATTCCAGGGCTTATTTGTGTTCTTCAAGCTATGTGCTCTGTAAGGGGGCAACTCTTTAAGATAAGCTTTCAGCCAACACTCCCGAACTAGTTGGTTCAAGGTGCTAGGTGTTGAGACACCCCTAAGGACTTACTCCCTCAAGTCTCTCCCCCATACATATACACCACAGGGCATCTGGTTCATTTATTTTCCTTCTTGAGACCTTGGTGTCCAGCACCTCTTTGGGTTACTAAATGCTCTGTAGTGAGGGTTACTCTTGATAGTGGACTTTCAGCTGATAATCCCGAGTTAGTTAACCCAAGTTACCAAGTGATAAGGCACCCCTAAGAACTTATTCATCCAAGTAAATCCCTCACACAGGAACACCACAGACACATGCCTTAAGATTAAAACCATTGGTGCCTAGCCATATTGCTTACTCTTTTTCTTCTGTTTTTCACTTTAAGTGTTCTTTCCCTTTCTCTTATTAGGATCTTGTTATTTACTTAGTCTCATGGGTATATTCAAAGTATAGTATTCAGGCCAGATAGTTGTCATCCCCACCTTATGGTTGAACCAACTTAGCTAACTTATGACTACACCACAAATTCAGAAACTTACTCCATATCATGAACTCCACTCTGGTCTATTTAAAACACAATCATTCTCTTTTTCATTTGATTTAAAAGACAAGCATACAATAAGTAATGGTATGATGCAGTAACACTTAAACCAGAAATCATAGACTTATGCAATAAAACTTAAAATGCATAATTGAAAAGGTTCAAACTAACATGGAAGCATGTTCTATTTCATACAAGATCTTCCTTATTTCAGAATGGAAAAAGAGAGACCAAAGAAGGAGCTCCGCCACCTTTTACTCATGTGGTTGCCCATGCTCTCCTTCTTGCTTGTCCTCTTGGTGTTTTTCTTGAGTGCTTGTGCTCCCACTTCCTTTGCCTTTCCCAAGCAGTTTCTTCCAGAAGCCAGCATCTTCCATCTTCTTCTTTAGTGTGTCCTTCTACTGTTTCACCTTCCTTTCTTCTTGTTCAACAAACTCTTTTTGGACCTCATCATATGTGGGAATGGAATAATGTAGATGATGCATATTGCTGGATATGTAGTTCAACCTGGCCTGAGTGTTTACGTTTCCCTATGTAACTGCCTTCCTTCATTCAGCACATTGAACTCATTGAATGATTTCATTTGAGCTAGTTGCCGCTGGTTGAGTTCTTGAAGGCGTTTATCTTGACGCTCTTACCTCTCAGTAACTTGGTGGATGGCTTAAGTGAGTTGGGAGTATTGCTCCTATTGCTGCTCCATGTGTTGTTTCTGCCACTCTTCTTGTTGTCTCATCCACTTGGACTGAATATGAAGTATTTGCCCTTGTCCCTCCATTTGTCTCATTCCCAAATCCTCAATAGCTCTTAGAAGGTGAGTCATATTTAGGTTGGCTGGGTCATGATGCTCTTCTTGTTGGTATTCTTCCTGATGATATTCCTCCTAATGAGTTCCTTCCTTAGCTTTTTGCTTTCCTATATGTGGCCTTCTTTGTTGTTGAGCAGGTGTGGTATAGACCAATCGCTTGAGTGTAACTGGCCTCCCTGGGTTAACCCAGTCTGGATTGCTGTCCTCAAATACCACCCTTGCCTTGTTGCACAGGCAGAGAATGGTGCTGGGGTACTAAAGCCTGGCACCTGAATCAACCTTCTCAGCTGAATCTTGAATCCTCTCGGCGATGAGCTCATGCACATTGATTTCCCCACCCTGTACCAAGCAATGCACTATAGTAGCTCGATTGATGTTAACTTATGAATTATTTGCAGCTGGTAGGATGGATCTCCTTACAAGTTTAAACCACCCATTGGCTTCAGGACTAAGGTCTCCCCTTTTGATGAACTTGGGCCTCCCATCTGCGTACCTCTCCCAATCAGCTGTTATAACATAGATGTCTAACACTATCTCTGAGAGCTCATCATTATCAGGGCTTCTACTTATCCTTGCCTGATAACTGGCCTCATCAAAATGAGGTGATTTCAGGTGAAGAGCTCTTGTTATGGCACTTGGGCTGAAGTCCACCTCCTTGCCTCTCACGTAGCTTTTGAAGGTTGGGGCCTTGGTCTTGTCTTCTCTAACTACATTTGCATAGAATTCTTTGATGAGGTTTCCATTGATCTTCCCCTCTGGACTTGTGAGCAATTGCCACCCCCTCTGTTTGATTTTCTCCCAAATTTGTGGTGATTCATTTGCATTGATTTGGAATATTAACTCTGGCAATATCTTTCTGGCCCTTATCCGCTCAAATTCACGCTCATGAAAGGCAGTTTTGAATCTCTTCTCATCGAAAGGAGAACTCTCCATGGGTTCCTTCCTCTTTTGCCTCTTTGAGCTTGATGATTCCATGAACTTGGGTTGCTGTTTTTGGAGGGGGTTGGAGGATATGGATAGATGAAAAGTGGGTTGGCTAGGACAAAGTATGATGAAGGGTTTTAGCAAGCTGAAAGTGTGAAGTGTGAGAGTGGGGGTTTGAATGTGAGGAGTGATCATGCACTAAGGTTCCCTTATATAGGGAGATCATGAGAGAACGGAAGGTGTGGATTGCAAGAATGGTTGCTTGATGGACGGTTGGGGTTGTGCATGAAGGAAGGACAAGGATCATCACTTAATGAGAGTGAATGGTTCAGTCTTCAAGGGTCTCCTTTCTTCAATGTTGCATGGCAACGTTTCCCCATGCGTTCCTTCTTGAGACAAGTGTGTATTTCTCTTCATGAAGTGGCCGAATCCCCCTCCATTTAATTGTCTAATCAATCCTCATCAATGCTCCTTTTCTTTTTCCTATAAAGATAAAATAAGAAAAGTAAGAAAAGATATCAAAATGACAATTTGAACTTTACGGCTAGAATAAAAAAAATAAGAAAAGATTAAATTGTTTATTTATGAACTCCAACTAACTAACTAACTGTGTGTCCTTATATGCACATTGGTGGCACCTTGGGGTGACACCAAACTTAGTTTGGAGCACTGTGATGAAAAGTTTTGTTCAAAGCTCCCAAGACTAGCATGCACCTTGGTTTGCTTTGAACACCAAACTTGTTCCTCACTATATACTACACAATAAGGATTTCACCAAGTGTTTGTCAAGTTTGGGTTGGACTTCATAATCATTGACTTATTTACTTTTCTAAAAGCATATAAAACATGGGTTGCCTCCCATGAAGCGCTTCTTTAGCGTCACTAGCTTGACGTTTCTCCATCATCAGGGTGGTTGGTAATGCTTGAAGTCTTCCCCTCTTGCTGTGGACTTGTATCCATTGGTTGTATCAATGATCTCGACATGTGACAAACCCCATTTTGACGGTTTATCTTGTATTGATTTTTGGGGATTTTATAACCTTTTTACCCACATTTATTCAATGAAATAGCATGGTTTTATAACTTCTCCTTTAATTGTGCTTAAGAGTGAAAACATGCTTTTTAGGTCTTAAAATGAATAAATTTAATTTACCTTGATTCCATTAGATGCCTTGATATGTTTGTTAAGTGATTTAAGGTTTAGGAGGCAAAGATTGGATCAAGGGAATGAAGAAAGAAGCATGAAAAGTTGGAGAACTCATGAAGAAATGAAAGAACCGGAAAGCTGTCAAGCCGACCTCTTCGCACTAAAACGACCATAACTTGAGCTACAGAAGTCCAAATGACGCGGTTCCAGTCGGGTTAGAAAGCTAACATCCGGGGCTTCGAAACGATATAAGATTTGCCATAGTTGCTACACGTATGGTGGCGCGCACGTGCAAAGTACGCGCACACGCCGTTGGTGCACGTGATCACTTCATGCAAACTCGTGGCTAGCGAATTTACAAGCCTTGTGGGCCCAATCCAACTCATTTCTAATGATATTTAAGCCAAATATTGAAGGGGGAATGAATATACTTTACCATATGTTAGTTACCATTAGTCATAGTTTAGTTTTAGAACTAGTTTCTAGAGAGAGAAGCTCTCACTTCTCTCTAGAATTAGGATTAGGATTAGGTTTAGTTCTTAGATCTAGATTTAGATCCATCTTCTTCTACTTCTATCTTCTCAATTCCTTGTAGTTACATTCATTCTTCTCCTACTCTTTTGGTGTAATCTCTTTTATGTTGTTCTTATATTTTGTTGTAGATCTAGTATTGTTCCTTCTACTTTCTTTCAATTCAATTCAAGGTAATTCATAATAATTGTGTTTCTTTTGATTGTTGTTGTTAACTTCTTTCAATAATTGTTGTTAGATTCTCTTTTTGTTGTCAAATTGCTTTGCTTTTCTTTTGTACCTTCCAAGTGTTTGATGAAATGCTTGGTTGGATTTTAGTGTAGGTTTTGTTCCTCTTGGCCTAGGTAGAGTAATTAGTGACTCTTGAGTTATCTAATTCCTTTGTTGATTGATAATTAGAAGTTGCTAATTGATTTGAATGCCTCTAAAGCTAGTCTTTCCTTTAGGAGTTGATTAGGACTTGAGGAATCAAATTGATTCATCCACTTGACTTTCCTCCATGGTTAGAGGTTGACTAAGTGGGAGCAATGGACAATTTGCCATCACAATTGAGGAGGATAACTAGGATAGGACTTCTAGTTCTCATATCTTGCCAAGAGCTTTGCTAGTTGTTAGTTTATTTTCTTTGCCATTTATATTTCTTGTCTAAAATCTTAAAAACCCCAAATATAACTCACAACCAATAACAAGACACTTTATTGTAAATCCTAAGGAGAACGACCCGAGGTTTAAATACTTCGGTTTATAGATTTTAGGGGTTTGTACTTGTGACAAACAAATTTTTGTATGAGAGGATTATTGTTGGTTTAGAGACTATACTTCAACGAGATTTCATTTGTGAAATTCTAAACCGTCAAAAATCTAATCATCAAAATGGCGCCGTTGCCGGGGATTTGCAATGGTGTTATGTTATTGGTTATTGTACATATGTGAATATTGTGAATAGGTTTACCTTTTGTTTGCGTCTTAATTTTTGTTAGTTTTATTTTGTTCTCTCATTATGAACTCTCACTTTGGCTTTGAGTTTGGTTCTAATTGTGTTGTAGGAAATGTGGACTTTAATGGCAACATGTACCAAGGATGGAACACTCCAAGATGGGAGGAGTCTCAAGGAATTGATCACTCCTATTGGCAACAACCCCCGGATACTTATAGGTATAACTCCCATCCTAATGCATGTCAATTTAACGGCTATGATGACTCTTTTTGTGACACTCAACAATCACCATCATATGCATATGAATCTCATCCTCAACATGAACCTCAACCATTCTCACAAGCCTTTCCATACCAAGCACCTTCCTATGATCCATATTCACCATATGACCAATCATCCATGCCATATTCTTATGACCATTATGAGCGAGAACCCTTAGAACCACCACAACCCTATCAAGATTACTCCCAAGAACCACCTCAATACACACCATCTCCACAATTTTATCAAAAGGAACCACCTTCCTACCATGAATCCTCTCTCCAAAATAATGAACCTTCCTACTCACCCCAAGCCCCAATAGATGATTCTCTTACCTTGCTACTTCAAGGACAAGCGGATATGCAAAGGAACACCTTAGAGTTTGTGACTAACTTGACCAAGGTAGTGCATACTTTAGCCTACAAATGTCTGAACACTCAAGGTGCTTCCATAGCCACATATGGAGAATCAATTGAAAAGCAAAGCATGAAGGAGAGATTGAAAACTCCGGTGGGGGATGAGGGATGCTATTTTGTGTTGGAACAATTGGAGGAGCCTATGATCATTGAAGAAAAGGAAGAAGTGGTTGAAGATCTAGGGGATGTTGAAAGTCCATGGGAATGTAGCATCATGGAGCACTTTCCCAAGAAGCTTGATATTGATATTGAGGAGGGTGCGCAACCTCCAAGGCATGTCATAGTTGAAGACTTGGGAGAAGCTTATCAAGAGATGGATTCAATCATGGATGAATTCCTCTCTACAATGGAATCCTCTCCCATTGGACATGAAGTTGAAATCATAAAAGAGTGTGCACAACCTCCCAAGGATAACGAAAATGGCATGGTATATATTGAAATTGAAGAATATGAAGAGGTTGATCAAGAGATGAACTCATTCATCAATGAATTCCTATCCAAAGTTGAATCACCTCCCATTAAACAAGATGAAGCTCTTGAAGACAACACCAAGCCACGTAACAAAGGGGATGAGGTTGAAATTGAAGAAGCTTGTGAAGAGGTGGAAATAACTAAAGAAGAGCCTAAAGAAGTAGACCTTGCATTGTCTAAGTGTGGGGAGGTCTCCCTTCCCAAGTCACCATCCAAAACAACATTCAAGTGGGTAAAATTCTTATCCCTAAGCTTTACTTTCTCACTTGAATATGGTTTATTTGAAAATGATGGTCAAGTTAGAGCTCTTTGTGGAGTCAAAAGTATAAGAGAGTTGTGTAGTGGTTGGAAACATCATTCTAAGCTCATGACGGTTGTAAGCTCAAAATTCAAGAGCAATGGTTGGTGTGAAACCAAATGGCATGGGTCTAGGATGTTGTTTGGAGGTTTCTTTGAGAATTACAAGGCCATACCACCCGGATGGAATAATGACGATCAATCTAAGGACGGGTGTCAAAACAAAGTATGGGATCCCGGATCGCACAATGAAAATCAAATTTGGGAGCTCATGGTTTGTGGAGAACTCCATCAAAGCTTGAAGATATTGAAATTGAAGAATGGAGCTTATTGGGGATTCAAGCATTGGTGGAAGTTCCAAGATGAGTACAAGCACAAGCCACCTTGAGAATAGCTCCCCATAAGTCCAACTTAAGGACTTAAACTAAAAGTGCTAGGTGGGAGACACCCCACCATGGTAAACTCTTTCCATACTCTTTTAGTTTTATTAATAAGTGAATTGAGTTGCCATTGTAGGTAGATTCTCATTTTCATTTTTATCTTTTGTAAATATTGGTAGAATTAGTTTATTTTCTTGTTTTTATTGTTTTATTGAGTTTAGTTAGTGGTATAGTATGATAAATAAGGTTTTAGGGTGTTTTGGTAGCTGTTTGGAGGATTGAAAGGCTTGGATTGGTGCAAGAACTTAAAAAAAAAATTTTGAAAAACTGAACACCATCCACGCGTGCGGGCACCTAACGCGTACGCGCACCTGAGCATTTTCGACCATCCACGCGGACGCACACTGTACGCGTACGCGTGGATGCAAAATTTCACCTCCAGCCAAAAACCCGAGAGTTAGGCCTGCACTGTGCGAACATTGGGCCTAAGGCACAAGTCTATGCACGCGTGAGCGCACCTGGCGCGTACGCGCACATGATCTTAAATTGGCATGCACGCGCATGCACACTGTGCGCGCGCGCGTCGATTGCACAATCTGCACCCCCGGTACCTTTACCCGAGAGTTGTGCCAGACTTGGGCCGACACTATGCCTCCGGCCTAACTCGATGCACGCGTGCGCGCACCTGGCGCGTACGCGTCCTTCAACCAATATACCCATCGACGCGTAAACATGCATGATGCGCACGCGTCCGTAGAAAAAAAAAAGAGTTTTTTTCTCCCCTTCCATTTTCTTTTGCTTATCACATTCGCATACTTCTACTCTTCCCATTTTCATTTAGTTTTTGTAGCATGTTTTTGTTTTTTTTTTAAGTCATTTTAATAATGGTGTTGCATCTTCCTACTCAATTGTTGAGACTTTCTTACATTATTTTGGTGCTTCTTGACTTGTTTGATATTGTTGGGTGATGAAACTTTTAAATCAATGCTTCATCTTGTATGACTCTTGTATCCATATGCATTGATATGACCTAATATTGTCCTTCATGACCCACTTCTTCTCATTTGAACTTGATGCTCAATACACTCTTCATGCTTTAACTTTACTCTTGCATCGAGCTTAATGATATGCCTTAGCTTACATTGTTTTCTCACTCACATGCTTAGCTAACATGTAGTAGGGAATCATACTCTTAGTTGGCATTAGCCCCTGCCTATGTTCTAATTGCCTTGATATCTTTCTTATAGGCTTAATTTTCTCTCCTTTTCTTTCCTTTTAGGTTGGCCACCAAGGAGGGAGGAAGGAAAAGCTGTTAAATGGGGCAACAAACAAGTCACCCGCACAACCTTTTGAAGGAGCTCATCAATTGTAGCAACCCGTCCACCTTGCTCTTCTTTGAGTGCACCGAGGACGGTGCAAACTTTTAAGTGTGGGGAGGTCGTCCGACCGGTCGGCGATTTTCGGTGACAAATTTCTAATCTCAACACTTTTGCATTTCATTTTAGGTTTTTAGGATTTTTGTTGCATTTTCTTATTTTTTGCATATATATACACAATAAGCTTAGTCAAAATAATGAAAAGTTTCAAGATTTCTATCTATAGGGCACCTTAATTGATTTGAGTGAAAACTCTTCATAGAACTTGCTTGAAATATATATATTGTGGATCATATTTTTGAGCTAAGAACACAAGCTTGCGAGTTTTGAGCCTAATGATGTGGTTACATCTTATAACCACTTATTTTTCCTTCTTGTGTGCATTATTCTCTTTCTATGATTGTAATCTTTGAATTGTTTGATTCTATATGTCCATTATTCCTTGTATTCATGCATTTATATGATTGAGGCCATCATTTCATTAGCTCACTTACCCAAATGGCCTTACCTTTTATCCTCCTTTGTTAGCGAATTTTGAGCCTATGATTAACCCACTTGGTTCTTTAATTTAGCACATTACAAGCCTTAAAGCGAAAAACAATAAATGTCCTTATTTGGATCTTTGATTAGCTTAGGCTAGTGTGTGTGAGTATCATTCAAGTGTGGGAACCTTGGGACATTGGGTGAATAAAAGGGTAGTTTTGTATTACTATTGGAAATATTGGGAATTGGGTACATACTCATGTATTGATCAAATGTAAAACCTTATGCATTGAGATTCTTGTATATAGAAAGAAAAAAAAATGAGAAAAACAAAAGAAAAAGAAAAGAAAAATAATATGAAAAAGAAAAAGAAGAAAAAGAAAGAAATAAAAAGGGGACAAAATGCCCCAAAGCAAAGTGTAGTCCAATAAACTCAATGCATATTTTGGGAAGGATTTAAGCCATTTGGATGCCTTGTCCCTGAGTGAAAAAGGGAACAAGAGCAGCCTATAGAGATCCGGGTGGACTCCATTGGACTTCACTGTGTCACAAATCCTCAAGAAGATGGTCAAGTGTTGATTCGGGTCTTCTTGAGCACCTCCTCCAAATGAGCAATTATTCTGCACAAGAGTGATGAGCTGAGGTTTTAGCTCAAAATTGTTGGCATGTATGGTGGGATTCTGAATGCTACTCCCACAGTTGCCTGGGTTTGGATTGATGTAAGAGCCTAGCACTCTTCTATCCTCCCCAGCATGATTTGCTCTACCTCCTCCACCATGGTTATTAGCCTCTTCTTCATTTTGGTTTTCCATGTTGCCTTCTATGTTTAGTTCAAAGTGTTCCTCCTTCTCTTCAGCACCGATTGCACGTTTTCCTCTTGCTTCCCTCCTTAATCTAAGGAGGGTCCTCTCTGGTTCAGAATTGAAGGACGTTGAAGCCCCGCATCTTCTCCTTGTCATACAACCAACAAGTACAAGCAAGTACTAATATGTGCAGATAGTATTGCTGTCAGAATTACTGTTAGTTGTCAATGATGCAATATATCAAACAGTTAGTGGGTTAGCAAACTGAATGGTAAATAACAACGAACACGAAAGAGTAGATGGGGAAGGGGAGAGGTTAACTAAGACAAAAAGTAAATTACTCAAATAAAAAATTAAATTAACAAAACAAAATTGCTCAATCTAGTGATCTCCTAATTTAATCACTGTTGATGCACAATCAATCCCCAGCAATGGCGCCATAAACTTAATGCAAGTGGAAACTGTCTTTCAACAAATTTCCTTCGACAAGTGTACCGAATTTGTCGTCAAGTAAAAACTTACAATAGAGTGAGGTCGAATCCCACAGGGATTGATTGATCAAGCAACTTTAATTAGAAGAAAGTTCTAGTTGAGCAAATTCAGAATTTGGGTTGAGATTTGCAGAAATTAAAATGGCGGGAATGTAAATAACAGAAAAAGTAAATGCTAGAATTAAAGTGCTGAAAGTAAATGACTGAAAGTAAATTGCAGAATTGTAAATGGGAATGGGGTGTTTGCTCATGAAAGTAAATGCAAAAATTAAAGAGAATGGGTGAGATCAGAATTGGGGAGTTCATTGGGCACAGGAGATGTTGCAATTCTCCGGATCAAGTTCATTTTCATCTCTTCCTCAATCAATGCACTCATTGATCTCCTTGGCAATCTTAATTGATTGAATTATAATTTCTTGCAATTCAATCTCTCAAATCTTGATCAATATCCAATTCCTTGGTCAATTGCTCATGAGAAGAGATGAAGTGTGGTCACTGATTATATCACATGCAATTCCCAAATCAAGTATTGAGAGGATTATAGTCACATATCCATCCAAACCTAATTTGGTCCAGCATGAGAAAGCATTTCTAGCTTGATCTCTTCATTCCTCTTTCAAGGTTCAGAAGAGATCCAGGTTTAAATAACTCCTTTTCCAAGATAACTACCCAATGGGATGAAGATCGAAAGCTTTCAAGTAAAATCAAGAGAAAAGATAGAAGAAGAAGAATGAAAATTAGTATTGATCCATCAACTTACAACAGAGCTCCCTAACCCAATGAAAGGGGTTTAGTTGTTCATAGCTCTAGAAAATGAAAACAAAGATGGAGAATACATCATGGAACTAGAAGAGCAGAGTAAAATACAGAGAGCAGTGCTATTTTCCCCAACTTTTTCTCCCCTCCCCAATAATTTAAAGCTACTCCTATATATACTACTCTTCTCAGCTTCTAGTTGGTTCTTCAAGTCTTGGGCCTTTAGATCTTGAGTTTGAAGTAGTTATCTTCTTCATTCGGGCTTGGGTTTACTTGCAGAGAGAAAGTGTGAAGTGGGCAGAGACTTTAGCTCAGGACGTTAGGGGTGTTAACGTTTTAGTGAAACAATGAGTTCGAGAACGTTAGTGACACTCAACATCGTCACTAACGTTCCAATGTACCCCTTGGCCTCACGTTAGATCCCACGTTAACTAGGTTAACGTGGCTTCTAATGTGGCCTTGCCATCCTTCGAGAACGTTAGTGACACTCAACATTGTCACTAATGTTCCAATGTGCCCCTATGTCTCACGTTAGAATCCACGCTAACTAGGTTAACGTGGCTTCTAACGTGGCCTTGCCAACCTTCGAGAACATTAGTGACATTCAACATTGTCACTAACGTTCCAATGTGCCCCTACGTCTCACGTTAGAGTCCACGTTAACTAGGTTAACGTGGCTTCTAACGTGGCCATTCTTAGCCATCCCCAACGTTAGTGACAATGTTGAGTGTCACTAACGTTGGCTCATCTTTCACTCATCATCGTTAGCTTTCCACGTTAACTTAGTTAACGTGGAAGTTAACGTGGCTCCTTGGGGTTTTGTGGTTGCTTCCAACGTTAGTGACAATGTTGGGTGTCACTAACGTTGTCGACCACCCTTGCCTCTTACGTTAGCTCCCACGTTAACCAAGTTAACGTGGTACATTGCACCTTAGGCCAACGTTAGTGACAATGTTGAGTGTCACTAACGTTGGCTTCCTTCCCCCTTTTAACGTTAGAGGCCACGTTAACTAAGTTAACGTGGACTCTAACGTAGCCACTTATGATCATTGGCTAACGTTAGTGATAATGTTAAGTGTCACTAACGTTGGCTCAAAGTCCCTTCTTCACGTTAGAGTTCACGTTAACTTAGTTAACGTGACTCTTAACGTGGGCAATGATGGCTTCGAGAGCGTTATTGGCAATCACTTTTCTCATTAACTTTGCAAGTTACCTCCCATTCCACGTTAGTGGTAACGTTAATTAGATTAACGTGACTGCTAAGTGGTTCTTCCTTGCTTCCTTTGGTCCTGAAATCAAGCAATAGAGTGCATCAAAGTTCTAGTCCAAGTCATGGGTAATGCAACATACAATTTGTTACTAAACTCATGCAAAATCCTCATGAAATCATGTAAAATTCACAATTTATGCTTGAATCAAGGTGTAAGTGAATATCTACCCAAAACTAGCTTATTTCCTAAAGAAATGCATGAAATTACCTTAAAAACAGTAAAGAAAAGGTCAGTGAAACTGGCCAAGATGCCCTGGCATCATATATATATATATATATATATATATATATATATATATATATATATTATTTTTTTTTTTGCTTGTCTCTTTTTTTTCTTTTTGATGTAATTACATACAAAGGTATCAATACATACGGTTTAGACATAATTCATACATGAGTATGTACCTAATTCCCAATGTTTTCAATAAAAAACTCAAAACACACTTTTTCCTAAACTAATGTCCCTAGTTTCAATACACTTGAATGACACACACTCTCATTAGCCTAAGCTACTCAAAGTTCCAAATAAAGGAAATTTATTGTTTTTCGCTTAAAGGCTTGTAATATGTTAAAATTAAGAACAAGTGGGGATTAAAATAAGCTTAAAATTGGCTAGCAATGGTTTATGAAAGGTAAGGCTGTTTGGGTGAGTGAGCTAAATGAAATGATGGCCTCAATCATGTAAATGCACGTATACATGGAATAATGGACATAAAGAATCAAACAAATCAAAGATCACAATCATAGAAAGAGAACAATGCACACAAGAATGAAAATAAGTGGTTATAAGATGTAACCACACAATTAGGCTCAAAACTCACATGCTTGTCTTTTTAGCTCAACAACCATATTCCAAAATAAATTCTTCAAGCAAGTTTAACACAACAAAAAATTTCAAATTGGTAGGGCGCCTTAAAAACAATTTCTTGGAAAAGAAGTCATCACCCTAACCAAGTAGTCCTAACAAGAAACAACTACCATGCAAAAAGTGATCAAATACAAAAGCTAGCCATGTAAATTATCCTAATTAAGAAAAGAAAAATCAAATTATGGGTGTTGAAAAGAAAGGATTGTTACCTACGGAAGTCGGTAAACGACCTCCCCATACTTAGAAGTTTGCACGGTCCTCCGTGCTATTGGTAATGCGCGTGGTGGGATTGGGGTCGGCACTTCCACCATCCGTCTCTTGAGTGCTTGCTTCACTTTGGTCTGAAATGTTTGTGGAAATGTCCGGCTCTTCCATAGGGGGTTAACACAACCAAAGAGCTTCTTCTTCACGTAAGCAAATCGGTGTTTGTTCCGTCGCTCATATCGATCTACCTTCTCAGTGAGCTCAACAAGCAGTTGATGGGACGATTTCTGTGATGCTGATGAAGTGGTAAGAATGTCGGAAGGAATAGCCATGTCAAGGCTTGCGGTTTCTGTAGAAGGCTTGAGATACTTTCCGCTTGGGACTATGTTCCCGCCGTCGGAATTATCGCCTTTATGTCCGTGGCCTCTTGGGGAAATGGGAGGTTACCCTTAGCATGGACGCGACCCATCTATTGTCGGATTAGGAGAGAGATGTTGACAGGCCTCTCAGTGAGTATGCATCAGACAAGGAGGACTAAGTCCGCTGTGATGGATGACTCGTGAATGCTTGAAAGAACGTAGTGGGAAAAGATTTGGGCCCACATTTGAGTCTCCACAGTAAGAGCACGTGTGTCAATGCACTTAGGACGGGCCTAAGTCTCCTTCTGGTCCAAAATATTTCTAGAATGGCAATAACTCTAAGGGTAGCATCCCAATCAAAATCATATTCATTGCGCTGACGTAGGACATCTTGGTAACCATCTATCCCATCCGCCACTAGCAAGACCTTAAGTATACCTTGAATGGCTTCTTCCGACACGTGGACCTGCTTGCAACACACAAAAACTGACTGAAGAGAAGGGGAGTGATAGTTGGAGTAGAACTCCACCATCCAAGAAAGATTGGCTTCTTGCGGTCATCTCATGAGAAATCCCCATTTTTTCCACTCAATGCGGGGTATCACAAACTGAACAATGTGCTCCGGAGGGGTAAGGAGATGTTTAGAATGATAATTTCTTTCAACCATAATGGGGAACATGAGCTCACAATAGCGGTTGGGAAATCTTGTAGGGTCCTTTACAGGCTTGCCCTTCTCTTGCTCATCAATATGAATGATGCTCTTCACCTTCTTGGCAAGGGGCTTAGCTTTTGGTGCATGGGGCACCTTGGTGGTTAACCTTTGAGGTGTCGTCTTTGTTAGCGACTTTTTTTATGCCTTTTTCTTATCCTTTTTGGTGGCCATCCTGAAAAAAGAAGGAAAATAGAAACATTAAACTCAAAGAAACAACACTTAGAAAATAACATGCGAGTGAGAAAGAATGCCAGAAAGGAATAAAGTATCTTGAAGACATGAGAGCTGCAACATGCAAGCAAGACAACAATAGAGTCATAGGGCAATTTACTAACATGAGATGCGAGAGTGAGAGAAGAATGCAAGTAAAAGGCATGAGAGGAATAGGCTCAAGCATCAATAACAACAGAAAGTGACAAATGCAAGAAAGGTAATAAGCACAAGGAAATCATACACCTAGTCTAACTCCATGACAATGATGTATGCAAATGGATTAAGGTGGAATTAGAGAAAGTGAAACCACTAATCTTGCAATTTGCTATAAAGAAGCAAGTCATGGGTAATGAGCATATGAATGGAAAAAAAATGAAGCATAATAGGCTCAATGCACATAATGAGAAAAAAGTGTAATGAAAAAAGGTGCACCGTGTTGAAAGCATAGTGCATTTATGAACTAAAATGTCCTTGGTGCTTTTCAACAAACACTTGGTGTGCAACTTCCAAACAATAAGCAAGTTGAGGAAATTCAAAAATGTAGCACCCCCAAAATGCAATACCAAGCTTCAAACAACACCACAAATCACAAAGGAGTCAAGAGATATAAAAACAACCCATCAATGCAAGAGAAAACTTAAAGTCCAACAGCCATGAAAAATATAAAAGAAATAAAGCAAAAAAACAAGAATGGATTAATCAAAATGCAACTAATAAAAAATGGAAGAGAGTAAATAAATGCAACTAATAAGAGAAAAATGTAAATACAAACAAAAGAGAAGGGAATGGATAAAAACCTTGAGAAGAGGAACAAGGCAAAGTAGAGTGCAAGTGAATCTAGGAGAAGAGAAAGGAGAAAGAGAAGGGAGAGAGAGTGTGGGACTGCCGGATGTAGTGGTCGCCAGTAGGTGAAGGCTCCGGTGGTAGTGGACGGAGATAAGGTAGTAAGAAGATGAAAGAAGAAAGGAAGAAGAAATAGAAGAAGAGAAGTAACGAAATAAGAGAGAATAGGGTGCGCTACTCATTAGCCGCGTCGGGCACGCGACGCGTGC
Organism: Arachis hypogaea; assembly: GCF_003086295.3. NCBI lineage: Eukaryota > Viridiplantae > Streptophyta > Magnoliopsida > Fabales > Fabaceae > Arachis > Arachis hypogaea. The sequence goes on from NC_092036.1 coordinate 71,676,763, forward strand.
CCGCCGTCCACGCATATGCGTGGATGAGTAGAAATGGGAAAGGACACGTACACGTCAGGTGACGCGCCCGTGTGGAAACTGTTGTGCGTTGCGCATAGAGTCGGCATAAAACTCGCACAACTCTTGGGTTTTTGTACCGGGAGTTGGCTGTAGGGCAAATGACGCCTACGCGTCAGGTGACGCGAACTCGTAGATAGTTAGAATGGAAAGTGATGCGTAAGCGTCGTCCACGCTTACGCGTGGATGGCAATTGTGCTCGCCGCACAGTTTTTGCACATTTTTGCACAACTCTCGGGTTTTTGTACCAGGAGTTGTGGAAGCACAATCGACGTATATGCGTCGCCGATGCTTGCGCGTGGGTTGTGCATAAAGAATCAGGGACGCACGTGCGCCACCCACGCTTATGCATGGATGCATAAAACAGAGAGGGATACGCACGTGTCAAGCGACGAGCACGCGTGAAAGGGGTTGTGCATTGGGCACAATGTCAGCACAGTTCTCATATAACTCTCGGGTTTTTGTACCAAGAGTTGCAGAAGTGCCATCGACACGTACGCGTCATTTATGCTTACGCATGGATGCCCCCCAGCCCCCTTTTTTTTTAATGGACATGAGGAAAGGCAATTTCAACACAATATTGGCAGTCATTCAAGCTAAATAGTTCAAAACAACTCAAAAATCCATGCAATACTCAAAATAAACTATTTTCATCAACATTATCAATTCAACCTAACCAAGATCAATGAAAATCTTTATGAATATCTTAACCAAGTCAAAGAAAATCAAGCATATCTAGACAAAGTCACCAAAACTAAGCAATCACTAAATCAAGTAAAGAGTCTAAAAACTATATGTAAGAGATACACAACAGGTAGATCATACCATGGTGGGGTGTCTCCCACCTAGCACTTTTCTTCAATGTCCTTAAGTTGGACGGTCATGAGCTCAGATCTCTTCGCCTTCAGGTGCATCCTCCAAAAGGAACACCTCAACCTATTTGTTGCTTTTCATCTTCTCTCCATGATAAAGCTTTAGACGGTGACCATTAACTTTGAAGATTGTGGGGCTCGAAGGGTGACTCAAGTGAAAATCTCCATATGGCTCAGTCTTTTCCACTCTATACGGTCCTTACCACCTTGATCTTAACTTTCCTGGCATCAACGTCAATCTAGTGTTGTAGAGGAGGACAAGATCCGCAACTCTAAACTCTCTTCTCTTGATATGCTTATCATGCACAACCTTCATCCTCTCTTTGTAGAGCCTTGAATTCTCATAGGCTTCCAGTCGAAGGCACTATAGTTCTACTAGCTTTAACTTCCTTTCGATGCCGGCCACCCCAATCCTGAGTTGCACTCTTTTACAGCCTAATAAGCCTTGTGCTCTACCTCCACCGGGAGATGGCAAGCCTTTCCATAGACTAACCGGAATGGGCTCATACCAATTGGTGTTTCATAAGCCGTCCGGTAGGCCCACAGCGCAATCTTCTCTAATATGCGCTTGAATTAGTTTGTTTTTGAATGATTTATAAACCTTGTGAATTTGGTGATGCTTTGATTGGATATTTTGATTACTTGTAGGTGAAGAAAAGAAAGAAATCAAAAAAGCGTGCCTATTAAAGTGTGGCCCAAGGGAATGAAAGAGTGGCATTCAAGCACACCCAATGTCATAGCACTCAAAAAGTGAGCGCTGGTGTGAAGAAAGCCAAGCACCCAAGACCAAGGGAGCAAGAGGCATGGTGCTACGTTGAGAAAGTTAACTGAGCGTGATAAACCACTATTTTATGGTTTATCTTGTGCTCAATTGAGTGGTTTTTATCTACTCTTTACCCACTTATTCATACTATTTGCATGGTTTTATATTTCCTTCCTGGTTATGTGCTTTGATTGAAAACATGCTTCTTTGGACTTATATTTGCTTATTATTAATCCTCTCTTATCACCATTAGATGCCTTGATATGTGTGTTAAGTGATTTCAGAGATTACAGGGTAAGAATGGCTTGGAGGATGGAAAGGAAGCATGCAAAAGTGGAAGGAATGCAAGAAGTTGGAAAAACTGCTAAGCTGTCCAGCCTGACCTCTTCGCACTCAAATGGCTATAACTTTAGCTACAGAGATCTAAACGACGCGGTTTCAGTTGCGTTGGAAAGCTAACGTCCGGAGCTTCGATTTGATATATAAATTGCCATAGTTGCCTCAACGCCAGATGACGCGAACGTGTGGGTCACGCGGACGCGTGACCTAGCCAACACCCAATCCGCGCGGTCGCGTGGACGACGCGGCCGCGTCACTTTTCTGCGACCTGTACGGACCAGAAAGCGCTGGAAGTGATTTCTGGGCTATTTTTGACCCATTTTTCGGCCCAGAGAACACAGATTAGAGGCTATAGAGTGGGGGAAATGCATCCATTCATAATCATGCCTCTCATAATTTACTTCTCATGTTTTAGATGTAGTTTTGGAGAGAGAGGTTCTCTCCTCTCTCTCTCTCTCTTAGGATTTAGGTAGTGTTTTTAGAAATTAGGATTTAGGACTTCTCTTAGCTTTCTAGAGTGACTCTCAATCCCAGGTTTAATATTCCTTTTTACTATTTAATTTCTCTTTTATATTTTGATTACTCTGAAGCCTTTATTATGTTTGATTGATGTTGCCCAATTGGCTGTTGATGACATTTTTATTTAATGATAATTGAGGTATTTTCAGTTTATAATTATTCTCTTTGAATTAAATTGCCATTGCTTCCCATATAAGGATATTTTTATTATTCCAGCAATTTTACTTTTTTTCCCTTTTGGTTCTGATTAAGAATTTAGTAACTCAACAGTTATTAAACTCAACGTAATTAATAATCGTTATCTTGCTAATTGAGCTGAACCTAAATAATCCCAACCTTTTCTTAGGAAATAATTAGGATTCAAAGGTCAATTTAATTAGTCCCTTGACTTTCCTTTGCCCCGGTAAAGGTTGACCAAGTGGAGTTTAGATTCAACTTTTATTATAGTTGAGAGAGATAACTAAGTTAGACCTCTAAATTCCCTTATCTTGCCAAAAGTTGTTTTACAGTTATTATTTATTTTTAATTGCCATTTAATTCACTCCTCATTTGAATACTCGGTTAACAATTTCTAAAGGGGTTTGTTACTTGTGACACCCAAAACGTTTGTACGAAGGGATTTTTGTCGGTTTAGAGACTATATCTACAACGCGACTGTTTTTATGACATTCTTTACTGGCAAAAATTTTAACCTCAAAATGGCGCCATTGCCGGGGAACTGCTAACGTGTGCCTTATTATTGGTTATTGTAAATATTTTTCTTTTGCTTGTTTATTTATTTTCATTCTTCCTTTTTATCTTTATTTGCTACTATGAACTCTCACCCCTCTCGCTTTGAGTTTGGTTCTAATATTGTTAAAGGAAATAGAAGTTACAGCAGGAATGTGCATCAAGGTCAGACCAATCAAGGATGGATGGAACCAAGAGGATCTAATCAACCCTTTTGGCAGCAACACCCTCCGAGATATCCTGGACAAAGACCATTCTACCGTGCATACCCAGTTGAAAGACATGGTGGACAACCTTGTAACTACCAACAAGCCCCACCCTATGCATACGAATCGTCCTTTCAACATAACCTCGAACCACCACACTCACAAGCTTCTCTTCACCATTCGCCATCATATGATCCTTCCTTACCCCAATACCAATCTAATCGTTCCCAGTCATTACCACTTCCCTATGTATCATGTCTAAGTCCAGCAAACCACGAAGCAGAAGATCGTCTAAAAGAAACAATAACTAAATTTCAAACAACCATTCAACAACTGGAGTATGCACTAATCCAATGGGCCACTAAACGCTCAAATATACAAGGATCAACCACAGCTCCATGTGGACAACCCGATGAAGAGTGTACCATGAAAGAAATACTAGAGACTCCAGTGGACAAGGCAGAGAATGAATTCGTACTAGAACAAGTGCAAGAAGCTGTCATTGTTCAAGAAGAAGATTTGGTTGAAGATCTAGGTGACGTCGGGATTTTTGCCAGTAAAGAATGTCATAAAAACAGTCGTATTGTAGATATAGTCTCTAAACCGACAAAAATCCCTTCGTACAAATGTTTTGGTTGTCACAAGTAATAAACCCCTTTTAAAATTGATAACCGAGTATTTAAACCTCGGGTCGTCTTCTCAACGAATTGCAGGGAGGTATGTTCTTATTATTGGCTATGGAGATTGTAAATTGGGGGTTTTTAAAGTATGAGATAAAAAGCAACAATAGTAAATAGCAGAGGAAATAAAATAATAGCAATAAAAATAAACTCTTGGCAAGGTATTAAGAACTGGAGGTCCTATCCTAGTTATCCTTATCAATTGTGATGAGAATTGGATTCTTCCCCCACCTTATTAACCTCTAACTATGGAGGTAAGTTAAGTGGGCAAATTAATTCCAATTTTCAATCAACAATGAGTTTGATAACTCAAGAGTTACCAATGTCTCAACCAAAGCCAAAAAGAAAATAGTAAATTTACTGAATAAAAAATGTCTTCAGATGGGAAGCAGTAATCATGTAAATAAAAGAAAGCAATCATGAATGGAAATACCTCAAATAACATTAATTAAGAAAATTATATGTAACATGAAAGAGTTCATTAAAAATAAAGAATAAAGAACTTGGGATTGAGAGTCACTCCTAAAACTAAGAGAAGTCCTAATCCTAATCCTAAGAGAGAGAGGAGAGAACCTCTCTCAAAACTAAATCTAAATCATGGAAAGTAAATTATGAGAGCATGATTATGAATGGATGCATTCCTCCACTTTATAACCTCTAATCTGTGCCTTTTGGACTTGGATTTGGGTCAAAAAGGGCCTCAGAACTCGTTATGAGCGTTTTCTACAATTTCTGGTGCGTGGCTTCTGTCACGCGTCTGCGTGGGTCACGCGGTCGCGTCATTCGGAGCTTTTCCTTGCCACGCGGTCGTGTCAGTCATGCGACCGCGTCATGTGCGTTCTGCGTAAGGCACGCGGTCGCGTTAGTCGTGCGGCCGCGTCGCTGAATCTTCGCTTTTGGCATGCGATCGCGTCGTCCATGCGATCGCGTGGATACCAGTCTCCTTAAAGCTCCGTTTTGCTTTCTCCTTTCCTTTTATTATGTTTCCTTTTTCATCCCTTAAGTCATTCTGCCTTAGAAAATCTGAAACTACTCAACACACTAATCACGGCATCGAATGGAAATAAGAGAGGATTAATAATAAGCAAATATAAGTCCAAAGAAACATGTTTTCAATCAAAGCACATAATTAGGAAGGCAAATGTAAATCATGCAAATAGTATGAATAAGTGGGTAAAGAGTTGATAAAATCCACTCAATTGAGCACAAGATAAACCATAAAATAGTGGTTTATCAACCTCCCCACACTTAAACAAAAGCATGTCCTCATGCTAAGCTCAAGAGAAACTATAAAGGAATGAAGAGGAATGGTAGAATGCATGAGATGCAACCTATGAATGCAACTAAATGAAAAATGTTTCTATTTGGTTAAAAGCAAATAAATCCCCAAGAATAAATATGAATTGGATTTCACTAATTCAAATCATAAAAGTGAAGTACAAATAGACTTGTAGAAGAAAATAGCTCATGAAAGCCGGGAACAAAGAATCGAGCATCGAACCCTCACTTAGTAGTGTATATCACTCTAATAACTCAAGTGTTTTAGGTTCGATTCTCTCAATTCTCTACTAACCTTGCTTTCTAAGACTTGCTCTTCATCTAACAATCATCATAAATTTAATGCATAAATACACAAATCAAGAGGACTTTTAAGGGTTGTAATGGGGTTAGGGTCAAGGTAGGATTGTATTTGGTCAAGTGGACTAAAATCTGAATCCTTAATTAACTTTAAACTTTCCACCTAACTTTAGACAATCCATGTAATCACAATACAAACCTAACTGTCCATTAACTATGTTTTCCGCATATTCATATATTCTAATTTCAAGTACAACTAATATGCATTGCTTTCACTTACTTTGGGGCATTTTGTCCCCTTTCACTTATTTTGCTTTTTTTTTTCAATGCATATGATTAATTTATTAAATGCATGAACATGTCCTAAACATTTCTTTTACATTTTCAGAAAATTCTAACATACTCAATTCTCAAACCAGATGTTTCCAAACCCACTCTTCCCCACACTTAATTCATAAGCATTCTCACTAATCTAAGCTAACCAAGGATTTAAATTAAGGACATTATTATTTTTCGCTTAGAGTTAATGATGTGCTAAAGTAAAGAATAACGGGGTAAAATAGGCTCAACATTGGTTTGCAAGGGATAATGAAAGGTAAGGCCATATGGGTATGTAAGCTTAGTGAAACAAAGGCCTCAATCATGTAAGTGCATGCATACATCAAATAAATGGAAATATAGAATTAAGCAAGACAAAGATCACAATTTTAGAGATAAAAACACACACCAAAAATAAAATATTGGTTGATAAAATGCAACCAATCAAATAGGCTCAAAATCTCACTGGTTTTGTGTGTTCGGGCTCTAAACTATGTTCCAAAATAATATTTCTTCAAACAAGTTTTTCAAAAAGTTTTATTCAAATTAGTGAAATACTATAAAAATTTCTTGAAAAAGAAGAATATTACTTTAACCAAGTAGTAAAATATGCGCAAAAACAATTAAACATGCAAATGCAACAATGAACAAACAAATAAAATAAAATATTGGTGTTGAGTCAAGAAGTAACTAACCCATGGAGATCGGTATCGACCTCCCCACACTTAAAGATTGCACCATCCTCTGTGCATACTGAGATGTGCAGGTGGACGGGTTGCTCCAACTGACGCTTGTAGATGGAGGCGCCTTAGTTGGAGATCTCTTGGTTCCTTTCCTTGCTGGTGTCTTACCAGTGGCCTTCTCTTTTCCTTTCTTGGTACCCATGCCTAAGGAAGAAGAAAAGGGAAGACTGTGAAATATAGAAAACTAAGACCAGAAGGGAGGAAATTCCAAGTGATAAAGAATGCCAAAGGAAAGATGATAGTCCATCTACATGGTAGCTACAACATGTAGGGAAGACAACAATAAAGAGCAATTCAAAATAATTAGATGCAAGAGGGTAAAAACATGCAAATAATAGGCATGAGAGGCATAGCTCAAGCATCAAGTAATAAATGTGCCAAATTAAAGAGCATGTGTAATGATGACAATTGTGAATGATAATCCCAAATACATTGGATGTGCAAGTTAAAATAGGGATGAAAATAATGTAATCCAAATGTATATGAGAGCCATAAGTAAATTTCAATTGTCAAATCTCTTCTCCGAATAGCCACTTGCTCAAATAAAATAAGGCACTTATCCAAATAAAACTCCAACACCAATGAGAATAATGCAATGAATGAAAGTATGCAAACAAATTAAAATAAAATAAAAAGAAAAATAAAAAGAATGAGAAGGGAAAGAAGGGAAGAGGAAGTAAATAAGAAAGGAGGGAGGAAAAATTAGGATTGGGGAAGAAAAGATAAAATATTTTGGCATATAAGGTTAAGGTGTGCGACGCTGGCGATGCGGTCGCGTGGGCGACGCGGCCGCGTGGTGCGCAATAAGGTCAAGCGACGCAGACACGTGGGTCATGCGATCGCATGACTCGATTTGTGCTAGTGGCACGAGTGCAGCCTCGCGCTCGCACAACTCTCTGTTCAAAATCTTATTAGTGCCAAATTTTAAGTGACGCGATCGCATAGGGCATGCGATCGCGTGAGTGGGCTTTAAAGGAATATGATGTGGTCGCGTGGGTCTTGCGATCGCGTGGGAAGGATCATGCGGTCAGCACCAATCCAGCACCACTCTCGCACAACTTTCAGGTGTGCACCACTTTGACGTCGAAATCCAGGGCACGCGGCCGCGTGGGGCACGCGGTCGCGTGGGAGGCCATGATTCCCATGCGACGCGAACGCGTCAGGGACGTGGTCGTGTGGGTTGATTCGTGCCAGTGGCACGCCTCCAGCCACGCTCTAGCGTGACTCTCTGTTCACTTTTATTTTTTTCTTCACTCTCCAAGCGACGCGGACGCGTCGCTGATGCGATCGCGTCGCATAGCGAAATTTTTATTTTTTTTTGATGCAATATACAGATGCAAATGCAATGCTTAATGTGAATGCTATGCATGATTCCAGGTTCAATCAAATAAAATAAATCTCAAAAACAAACAAAACTAAATAAAATTAAAATTTGCAAAATGAACGATCATACCATGGTGGGTTGTCTCCCACCTAGCACTTTTAGTTATAGTCCTTAAGTTGGACATTTGATGAGCTTCCTACTATGGTGGCTTGTGCTCGTACTGATCCAGGAATCTCCACCAATGTTTGTATCTCCAGTAACCTCCGGGGTCCCAAACTAGGCGCAGAAAGCCTTCAAGTAAGTTAAAGCAAGTTACAAGGCCCCAAGAGTGTTGATTGTTGGAATGAATTCCGGGGTCCCAAACCTTGCTTTTGTACCCGTCTTCAAGTTGATTATCATGATTCCATCCGGGTGGTTCAGTTTTAGAATTCTCACTGAAGTGTCCAAACAACTTCCTAGACCCATTCAGTTGAGCCTTACACCAACCTTTGCATTTGAACTTTGAGCACACAACCATGTTGAACCTTGCTTGACAATTCTTATCACTGGCCATCTTCCTCTTACTCTTAATGCTGCAAAGAGCTCTAAGTTGACCATCCGTCTCCAGTAGCCCATATTCAAGTGGGATTAGAAATCTATGGGATATGAATTTTACCCACTTGAATGTTGTGAAGGATGATGGCAACTTAGGGGGAGGGGTTTCCAACAACTTTTGCAAGGTAATTTCAAGCTCCACTCCCTTGTGCTCTTCTTTGACATCTTCTACCTCTTGATCAACCTCTACAAAATCTTCAACCATGATCTGCCTTGGAGGTTGTACGCTCTTCTCAACATCAACATCAAACACCGTGGAAGGAGGCTCTGTGACTGGACTTTCCAATGGAGGTACAACATCTCTTAAGTCTGCAACCACTTCTTCCTTTTTAATAATTGCTGCTTTGTCCAGTTGTTTAAGTATAAAATCGTACTCATCCTTGATGTTTTTCTTTCTATGACAACTCCTTTCAACTATTCTTTCATCTTCAAGGGTCTCTCCTACCCTTACCCGTAGGGCCTCCTCTAGCGCTTTATGAAGTATGGATTCGCGAAGATGATTCCTTCTTTCCTATTCCATATCAATAGCATAATTGGGATCATCTTACTCTTGGATTGATGGATGTGGGTGCTCTTCCATGGATGGTGGTGATGGGATGGGGAGATTATTCTGTGGTTGAAAAGAAAGTGTACTAGAGCTTGAGGGTTGATTGTTGAAGGGATTTGGTAATCCGATTTGGGCGCCGAGAGATTGTATAGTAGATTTTAGATCACCAATTGCTTTCTCCAAGGAGATTTGGGGTGGATAGGAGGACTCATTTGTTGGGAGAAAGGGTTCATGGTAGGAAGGTGGTTCATCTTGATAATGATAAGGAGATGGTGTATATTGAGGTGGTGGTTCTGTGTATGGTTCATATGGTGGTTAGTGTGGTGAATAAAGATTGGGGTCATATGGAGGTGAATGGTGGAAAGGGGCTTGTGAGTGTGGTGGTCCAAAGTTATGTTGAGAGGATGGTCTATAGGCACGGGGTGGGACTTGTTCGTAGTTACAAGGTTGTCCACCATATCTTTCAGCTGGGTATGCATTGTAGAATGGTCGTTGTCCATGATATCTTGGAGGGTGTTATTGCCTAAACGGTTGATTAGATCCTCTTGGCTCCATCCATCCTTGATTGGTCTGACCTTGATGCATATTCCTGCTGTGGTTTCTATTTCCTTCAACAAAGTTAGAACCAAACTCAAAGCAAGAGGGGTGAGAATTCATAGTAATTAATAAAAATTAAAAACACAAATAAATAAACAAGCAAAAGAATTTTTTTTTTTGAAAAATATTTACAATAACCAATAATAAGGCACACGTTTGTAATTCCCCGGCAACGGTGCCATTTTGACGTCGGAATTTTTGCCAGTAAAGAATGTCATAAAAACAGTCGCGTTGTAGATATAGTCTCTAAACCGACAAAAATCCCTTCGTACAAACGTTTTGGTTGTCACAAGTAACAAACCCCTTTTAAAATTGATAACCGAGTATTTAAACCTCGGGTCGTCTTCTCAAGGAATTGCAGGGAGGTATGTTCTTATTATTGGCTATGGAGATTGTAAATTGGGGGTTTTTAAAGTATGAGATAAAAAGCAACAATAGTAAATAGCAGAGGAAATAAAATAATAGCAATAAAAATAAACTCTTGGCAAGGTATTAAGAACTGGAGGTCCTATCCTAGTTATCCTTATCAATTGTGATGAGAATTGGATTCTTCCCCCACCTTATTAACCTCTAACTATGGAGGTAAGTTAAGTGGGCAAATTAATTCCAATTTTCAATCAACAATGAGTTTGATAACTCAAGAGTTACCAATGTCTCAACCAAAGCCAAAAAGAAAATAGTAAATTTACTGAATAAAAAATGTCTTCAGATGGGAAGCAGTAATCATGTAAATAAAAGAAAGCAATCATGAATGGAAATACCTCAAATAACATTAATTAAGAAAATTATATGTAACATGAAAGAGTTCATTAAAAATAAAGAATAAAGAACCTGGGATTGAGAGTCACTCCTAAAACTAAGAGAAGTCATAATCCTAATCCTAAGAGAGAGAGGAGAGAACCTCTCTCAAAACTAAATCTAAATCATGGAAAGTAAATTATGAGAGCATGATTATGAATGGATGCATTCCTCCACTTTATAGCCTCTAATCTGTGCCTTCTGAACTTGGATTTGGGTCAAAAAGGGCCTCAGAACTCGTTATGAGCGTTTTCTGCAATTTCTGGTGCGTGGCCTCTGTCACGCGTCTGCTTGGGTCACGCGGTCGCGTCATTCGGAGCTTTTCCTTGCCACGCAGTCGCGTCAGTTATGCGACTGCGTCATGTGCGTTCTGCTTAAGGCGCGCGGTCACGTCAGTCGTGCGGCCGCATCGCTGAATCTTCGCTTTTGGCACGCGATCGCGTCGTCCATGCGATTGCGTGGATACCAGTCTCCATAAAGCTCCGTTTTGCTTTCTCATTTCCTTTTAGTATGTTTCCTTTTTCATCCCTTAAGTCATTCTGCCTTAGAAAATCTGAAACTACTCAACACACTAATCACGGCATCGAATGGAAATAAGAGAGGATTAATAATAAGCAAATATAAGTCCAAAGAAACATGTTTTCAATCAAAGCACATAATTAGGAAGGCAAGTGTAAAACATGCAAATAGTATGAATAAGTGGGTAAAGAGTTGATAAAATCCACTCAATTGAGCACAAGATAAACCATAAAATAGTGGTTTATCACTAGGCGATGCTGAACTTCCTTGGGAATCTAGAATTGAGGAAAACTCCGTCCAGGATGCTACAATTGATGCTAAGGAAGATACTGTACAATCTCTAAGGCAAGTCATTTATGAGGAATCAGACGGAATAATCCAAGAAGCAAATTCCCTTGATGATGATGATCACGAGTCCTGTTCTCTCAGTGATGAACTTGCATCTGCAAGTGAATTCCTTGAAATCGAAGAATCTTCCCCAAGTGAATATGAAGATGATGCGGAGGTAGATTTCTCTCAACCTCCAATCTATGACTTGAGTGATGAGGAAGACACGGAAGACTTTGACCAGGACACAGATACAATTGAAGATCTTCGCAAGGATGTGGAGGAATTCACAGAAGAGCATAAGGGAGTAAAACTTACAGAACCACCAGAAACACCTATCCCAAGGCCACTACCACCTAATACAAGCTTCAAGTGGGTACAATTCTTAACTTACAATTTTACTTATTCACTTGAATATGGTTTACTTGAAACATATGGCCAGCTTAGAGCTCTCTGCGGCTTTAGGAGTAAGAGGGAAATGGCTCGTACTCAGAGCTGGTGCACAAGGTTCAATAAGGTTCCACGCTTCACCTCGAAGTACACGGATTGGTATCATACTCAATTGCACGGATCATGGAGAACGTTTGGTCACCACGGTGAGATTCTACTTTTTAAACTGCCCGGATGGAGACATGTAGATCAAGACGGGGGTGGATTTAAAAGCAAGGCTTGGAATCCTGGAGTTTATTCTGACATTTGTCGTCCCGGGAGCCGAACAATATATTTAAAGCTGCTCAGAAGCTTCACATGCCTAGTTTGGGACCCCAGAGGCTATTGGCATTCCAAGAACTGGTGGAGATTTTTGGACGAATTTAAACATAAGCCACCCTAACCGGAAGCTCCTCCAATGTCCAACTTAAGGACTCTAACTAAAAGTGCTAGGTGGGAGACAACCCACCATGGTATGGTCGTTTCTTTTTCAGTTTATTTCATCATTATTTGTTTTTATTTTTATTTTCTTTTCATTTTACTTTAGTAATCCTGGAATCATGCATAGCACTTATATTAATCACTGCACTCTGCATTGTTCATGCATATATAAAAAAAAATTTCGCTACGCGACGCGATCGCATCAGCGACGCGTCCGCATCGCTTGGAGAGAAAGGAAAATTAAAAGTGAATAGAGAGTCACGCAGGAGCGTGGCTGGAGGTGTGCTAATGGCACATATCGACCCACGCGACCGCGTCGCTGACGCGTCTGCATCGAATGGGAAGTATGGCCTCCCACGCGACCGCGTGCCCCGCGCGGCCGCGTGCCCTGCATTTTCGACGTAAAAGGGTGCACAATGCCATATTGTGCGAGAGTAGTGCTGGATTGGTGCTGGAAGCACAATCCTTGTCACGCGACCGCGTTGCCGACGCGGCCGCGTCAATTATTTTCTGACGCACACTCACGCGATCGCATGCCCCACGCGATCGCGTCACCCAATTTTGGCAATTAAATTGAATCGAACAGAGAGTTGTGCTGGAGCGAGGCTGCACTCGCACCAGCAGCGCAACACGGGTCAGGCGACCGCGTGACTGACGCGATCGCGTCATCTTACCTGACGCGTACCCACGCGAACGCGTGCCTTCCGCGGCCATGTCGCATGTGCCGCACAGCTCACCCTAAAACTACCACATATCTTATCTTTCTCTCCTCCAAATCCTAATTTTTTCTTCTCCTTTCTTATTTACTTCTTCTTCCCTTCTTTCCCTTCTCATTCTTCTTATTTTTTTTATTTTATTTTAATTTATTTGCATATCTCATTCATTGCATTTTAAATTTGTGCATATTTTTATTTTCTTTTCTGAATTTTTTATTTTTCCATTGGTGTTAAATATCCCTTCTTATTCAACTGTTACATCTTTTCTTGAATTTAATTTGGTAACTTGTTTTACACTGTTGGGCAATACTATTTAAGTCAATGTTAATCTTTTATGTTATTTGTATTAATTTTGCATTGACATGAATTTATATTGTCTTACACTCTCCTCCCCTATGTTACAAATTTTATACCACTGGTATGCCATGGCTTCTATCATTTTCTCACGTACATGTTGAAGCTTCCATGTAAATGACACCATTATCATTTGGCATTAACCCACCCATAGTTCATTTATTTTCTTATCTTTATTACTGGGTTACTTTTTCTTCCCTTTTTCTTTCAGGATGGCCACCCGAAAGGGAATCGGAAGACGTTTATGATGAGCGGATAATTTATACGCTTTTTGGCATTATTTTTAGTATGTTTTAGTTAGTTTTTAGTATATTTTTATTACTTTTTAGTTAAAATTCACTTTTCTGGACTTTACTATGAGTTTGTGTATTTTTCTGTGATTTTAGGTATTTTCTGGCTGAAATTGAGGGACCTGAGCAAAAATCTGATTCAGAGACTAAAAAGGACTGCAGATGCTGTTGGATTCTGACCTCCCTCCACTCGAAGTGGATTTTCTTTAGCTACAGAAGCCCAATTGGCGCGATCTTAACGGCGTTGAAAATTAGACATCCTGGGCTTTCCAGCAATATATAATTGTTCATACTTTGCCCGAGATTTGATGGCCCAAACCGGTGTTCCAAATCAGCTCAAAACTGCCCGGCGTTAAACGCCGGAACTGGCACAGGAATGGGAGTTAAACGCTCAAACTGGGACAAAAGCTGGCGTTTAACCCAAAGAAGAGTCTCTACATGAAAATGCTTCAATGCTCAGCCCAAGCACACACCAAATTGACCCGGAAGTGGATTCTTATGTCATTTACTCATCTTTGTAAACCTTAGGCTACTAGTTCTTTATAAATAAGACCTTTTGCTATTGTATTTTCATCTGGGTAGCTATCTTTATTCTTATGCTATCTTAGATCATTGGGAGGCTGGCCTCACGGCCATGCCTAGACCTTGTTCTTATGTATTTTCAATAGTGGAGTTTCTACACACCATAGATTAAGGTGTGGAGCTCTGTTGTACCTAGAGTATTAATGCAATTACTATTGTTCTTCTATTCAATTCGGCTCATTCTTGTTCTAAGATATTCATTTGCACCCAAGAACATGATGAATGTGATGATTATGTGACACTCATCATCATTCTCACTTATGAACGAGTGCCTGACAACCACTTCTGTTCTATAAGCAAACAAGGCTTGAATGTTTATCTCGTGGATCCCTTAATTGGAATCTTCGTGGTATAAGCTAGAATTGATGGCGGCATTCAAGAGAATCCGGAAGGTCTAAACCTTGTCTGTGGTATTCTGAGTAGGATTCAATGATTGGATGACTGTGACGAGCTTCAAACTCGTGAAGGCTGGGTGTTAGTGACAGACGCAAAAGAATCACTGGATTCTATTCCAACCTGATTGAGAACCGACAGATGATTAGTCGTGCCGTGACAGGGTGCGTTGAACATTTTCACTGAGAGGATGGGAGGTAGCCACTGACAACGGTGAAACCCTACATACAGCTTGCCATGGAAAGGAGTAAGAAGGATTGGATGAAGACAGTAGGAAAGCAGAGAGACGGAAGGGACAAAGCATCTTCATACGCTTATCTGAAATTCCCACCAATGAATTACATAAGTATCTCTATCTTTATCTTTATGTTTTATTCATCATTCATAACCATTTGAGTTTGCCTGACTAAGATTTACAAGGTGACCATAGCTTGCTTCATACCAACAATCTCCGTGGGATCGACCCTTACTCGCGTAAGGTTTATTACTTGGACGACCCAGTGCACTTGCTGGTTAGTTGTGCGATGTTGTGATAAAGAGTTGAGATTGCAATTGTGCGTACCATGTTGATGGTGCCATTGATGATCACAATTTCGTGCACCAAGTTTTTGGCACCATTGTCGGGGATTGTTCGAGGTTTCGGCAAGCTTTTGGTCCGGTAACATCAGTGCCAAATTTTTGATCCAGCAACAGCACCAAGTTTTTGGCGCCGTTGCCGGGGATTGTTGAGTTTGGACAACTGACGGTTCATCTTGTTGCTTAGATTAGGTATTTTTCTTCAGAGTTCTTAAGAATGAATTCTAGTGTTTCATGGTGATGTTCTTATCATCACCAAAGTTGATTGATTTTCATCAATTTAGCTCTTGAATGCAATGTCCTGTTGAAGCTTGGCTAACCATGTCTAATTCCTTTAGACTGAAGCTTTAGACTAACATTGCATGATTCCTGGAATTCTCATTAAGAATTTTGATATTTTTATTTTCTTCTCCACTTAATTTTCGAAAAAATCCAAAAAAGTTACAAAATCATAAAAAACAAAAATATTTTATGTTTCTTGTTGAGTCTAGTGTCTCATGTTAAGTTTGGTGTCAATTGCATGGTTCTGTTCTCCTTGCATTTTTCGAATTCATGCATGTGTCTTCATTAATCTTCAAGTTGTTCTTGATGATTTCATTGCTCTGATCTTTAAATTCTCTTGACTTGAGTGTTTTGTGTTTCTCATGTGCATTCTCATTTTGTTAGTGTCAGTAGTAGACAAACTGCTAAGTTTGGTGTCTTGCATGCATTGTTATTTGATTTTAGTTGCATTTTGATTATTCCTCATTATTAAAAATCCAAAAATGTTTTTAACTTTTGTCTTTTCAAGTCAATAATACAGAGAATTGAAGATTCAGAATATACAGCAGAGGAATTATACACAAAAAGCTGGGCGTTCAAAACGCCCAGTGAAGAAGGCAAATTGGCGTTTAAACTCCAGCCAGGGTGCCTGGCTGGGCATTTAACGCCCAAAAGGGTAGTGGTTTGGGCGTTAAACGCCAGAATGTGCACCATTCTGGGCGTTTAACGCCAGGATGGCACAAGAGGGAAGATTTTGTTTTTAATTCAAATTTTTTTCAGGTTTTCAAAATTTTTCAAAATCAAATCTTTTTCAAATCAAATCTTTTCAATCAAATCTTTTTCAAAATCAAATTCTTTCCATTTTCAAAAATACTTGCTATCAATTAATGATTTGACTCAACATTTCAAGTATGTTGCCTTTTCTGTTGAGAAAAGTTTAATGTTTGAATCATATCTTTTCTTGATAGCCAAATCATTAATTTTCAAAATCAAATCTTTTTTTTTTAAATTGTTTTCAAATCATATCTTTTCAATCATATATTTTTCTCACATATTTTTCAAAACAGTTTTCAATCATATCTTTTTAATTTCTAATTTCAAAATCTTTTTCAAAAAACACTTGATTTCATTTCCACTTTTAGTTTTCGAAAATCAATTAGTATTTTTCAAAATATTTTTAAAATCTTTTACTTAATTTTCGAAAATTACTTCCCCTCTTCTCACATCCTTCTATTTATGGACTAACACTATTCCTCAATGAATAATTCAAACTCCATCTCTCTTGATAAGTTCGAATTCTTCTACTTCTGCCTTCTATTTTTCTTTTCCTCTGACACCTCAAGGAATCTCTATACTGTGACGTAGAGGATTCCATATTTTCTTGTTTTCTTCTCTTTCATATGAGTAGGAGCAAAGACAAAAGCATTCTTGTTGAGGCTGACCCTAAACCTGAAAGGACCTTGAAGCGAAAGTTAAGAGAAGCTAAGGCACAATTCTCTGTAGAGGACCTAACAGAAATCTTCAAAGAAGAAGAACCCATGGCAGCCAAAAACAACAACAATGCCAACAATGCAAGGAAGGTGCTGGGTGACTTTACTGCACCTACTCCCGACTTCTATGGGAGAAGCATCTCTATCCCTGCCATTGGAGCAAACAACTTTGAGCTTAAGCCTCAATTAGTTTCTCTAATGCAACAGAATTGCAAGTTCCATAGACTTCCATTGGAAGATCCTCATCAGTTTTTAGCTGAATTCTTGCAAATCTGTGACACTGTCAAGACTAATGGGGTTGACCCTGAGGTCTACAGACTTATGCTATTCCCTTTTTCTGTAAGAGACAGAGCTAGAATATGGTTGGACTCACAACCTAAAGAAAGCCTGAACTCTTGGGAAAAGCTAGTCAATGCCTTCTTGGCAAAGTTCTTTCCACCTCAAAAATTGAGTAAGCTTAGAGTGGAAGTCCAAACCTTCAGACAGAAGGAAGGAGAATCCCTCTATAAAGCTTGGGAAAGATACAAACAATTAATCAGAAAGTGTCTCTCTGATATGCTTTCTGAATGGAGCATCATAGGTATTTTCTATGATGGTCTGTCTGAACTGTCCAAGATGTCTTTGGATAGCTCTGCTGGAGGATCTCTTCATCTGAAGAAGACGCCTACAAAAGCTCAAGAACTAATTGAAATGGTTGCAAATAATCAATTCATGTACACTTCTGAAAGGAATCCTGTGAACAATGGGACAAATCAGAAGAAAGGAGTTCTTGATATTGATACTCTGAATGCCATATTGGCTCAGAACAAAATATTGACCCAGCAAGTCAATATGATTTCTCAAAGTCTGTCTGGAATGCGAAATGCACCAAGCAGTACTAAGGAAGCTTCATCTGAAGAAGAAGCTTATGATCCTGAGAACCCTTCAATGGAAGAGGTGAATTACATGGGAGAACCCTATGGAAACACCTATAATCCTTCATGGAGAAATCATCCAAATCTCTCATGGAAGGATCAACAGAGACCTCAACAAGGTTTCAACAACAATAATGGTGGAAGAAACAGGTTTAGCAATGGCAAGCCTTTTCCACCATCTTCTCAACAACAGACAGAGAGTTCTAAGCAGAACAACTCTGACTTAGCAACCATGGTCTCTGATCTAATCAAAACTACTCAAAGTTTCATGACTGAAACAAGGTCCTCTATTAGAAACTTGGAGGCACAAGTGGGTCAGCTGAGCAAGAAAATTACTGAACTCCCTCCTAGTGCTCTTCCAAGCAACACAGAAGAAACTCCAAAAGGAGAGTGCAAGGCCATCAACATGGCCAAATTTGGAGAGGAGGGAGAGGCAGTGAACGCCACTGAGGAAGACCTCAATGGACGTCCACTGGCCTCTAATGAGTTCCCTAATGAGGAACCATGGGAATCTGAGGCTCCTACTGAGACCATAGAGATTCCATTGGATTTACTTCTGCCATTCATGAGCTCTAATGAGTATTCTTCCTCTGAAGAGGATGAGTATGTCACTGAAGAGCAAGTTGCTAAATACCTTGGAGCAATCATGAAGCTAAATGACAAGTTATTTGGTAATGAGACTTGGGAGGATGAACCCCCTTTGCTCACCAAAGAATTGGATGACTTGTCTAGGCAGAAACTACCTCAAAAGAGACAAGATCCTGGGGAGTTCTCAATACCTTGTGCCATAGGCACCATGACCTTCAAGAAGGCCTTGTGTGACCTAGGGTCAAGTGTAAACCTCATGCCTCTCTCTGTAATGGAGAAGCTAGGGATCTTAGAGGTGCAAGCTACAAAAATCTCACTAGAGATGGCAGACAATTCAAGAAAATAAGATTATGGGCTTGTAGAGGATGTTCTGGTAAAAGTTGAAGACCATTACATCCCTGCTGATTTCATAGTCCTAGAGACTGGGAAGTGCATGGATGAATCCATCATCCTTGGCAGACCCTTCCTAGCCACAGCAAAGGTTGTGATTGATGTGGACAGAAGAGAATTGATCATTCAAGTGAATAAAGAATCCCTTGTGTTTAGGGCTCAAGGATATCCCTCTGTAACCATGGAGAGGAAGCATGAAGAGCTTCTCTCAAAACAGAGTCAAACAGAGCCCCCACAGTCAAACTCTAAGTTTGGTGTTGGGAGGCCACAACCAAATTCTAAGTTTGGTGTTGAACCCCCACATTCAAACTCTAAGTTTGGTGTTGGGAGGTTCCAACATTGCTCTGAGCATCTTTGAGGCTCCATGAGAGCCCACTATCAAGCTACTGACATTAAAGAAGCGCTTGTTGGGAGGCAACCCAATGTTATATTTTATCTATTTTCCTTTGTTATTTTATGTTTTCTGTAGGTTGATGATCATGAGAGGTCACAAAATCAATTGAAAAAGCAAAAACAGAAAGAAAAACAGAAAGAAAAACAGCACACCCTGGAGGAGAACTTGCTGGCGTTTAAACGCCAGTAAGGCTAGCAGATGGGCGTTTAACGCCCAGTCTGGCACCATTCTGGGCGTTTAACGCTAGAAAGGGGCACCAGACTGGCGTTAAACGCCAGGAAAGGGCAAGAAGTTGGCGTTAAACGCCAGAAATGGGCACCAGCCCGGCGTTTAACGCCAGAATTGGCACAGGGAGCAATTTTGCTCGCCACTTGGTGCATGGATGACTTTTCCTTGACACCTCAGGATCTGTGGACCCCACAGGATCCCCACCTACCCCACCACTCTCTCTCTTCTTCATCCATTCACCAATCTCCTCAATACCTCTTCCCCAAAAATCCTTCACCTATCAAATCCCATCTTTTTCTTCACCACTCACATCCATCCTTCATAAAACCCCACCTACCTCACCATTCAAATTCAAACCACTTTCCCACCCAAACCTACCCTCCCATAGCCGAACCCTACCCCTCTCTTCACCCCTATATAAACCCCTCTTCACTCCTTCATTTTCACACAACCTAAACACTACTTCTCCCCCTTTGGCCGAACCACAAAGCCATTTCCATCTCCTTCATTTCTTCTTCTTCTACTCTCTTCTTTCCTCTTTTGCTCGAGGACGAGCAAACCTTTTAAGTTTGGTGTGGTAAAAGCATTGCTTTTTATTTTTCCATAACCATTTATGACATCCAAGGCCGGAGAAACCTCTAGAAAGAGGAAAGGGAAGGCAAAAGCTTTCACCTCCGAGTCATGGGAGATGGAGAGATTCATCTCAAGGGTGCATCAAGACCACTTCTATGAAGTTGTGGCCTTGAAGAAGGTGATCCCCGAGGTCCCTTTTAAACTAAAAAAGAGTGAATATCCGGAGATCCGACATGAGATCCAAAGAAGAGGTTGGGAAGTTCTTACCAACCCCATTCAACAAGTCGGAATCTTAATGGTTCAAGAGTTCTATGCCAATGCATGGATCACCAAGAACCATGATCAAAGTGTGAACCCGGACCCAAAGAATTGGCTTACTATGGTTCGGGGGAAATACTTGGATTTTAGTCCGGAAAATGTAAGGTTGGCATTCAACTTGCCCATGATGCAAGGAGATGAACACCCTTACACTAGAAAGGTCAACTTTGATCAAAGGTTGGACCAAATCCTCACAGTCATTTGTGAAGAGGGCGCCCAGTGGAAGAGAGATTCAAGAGGAAAGCCGGTTCAATTGAGAAGGCATGACCTCAAGCCTGTGGCTAGGGGATGGTTGGAGTTTATCCAACGCTCAATCATTCCCACTAGCAACCGGTCCGAAGTTACTATAGACCGGGCTATCATGATTCATAGCATCATGATTGGAGAAGAAATAGAAGTTCATGAGGTTATATCCCAAGAACTTTATAAGGTGGCGGACAAGTCCTCTACCTTGGCAAGGTTAGCCTTTCCTCATCTCATTTGTCACCTCTGTTATTTAGTTGGAATTGACATAGAAGGAGACATCCCCATTGATGAGGACAAGCCCATCACTAAGAAGAGGATGGAGCAAACAAGAGACCCCTCTCATCATCAAATCCCTGAGATGCCTCAAGGGATGCACTTTCCTCCACAAAACTATTGGGAGTAACTGAACACCTCCCTAGGAGAATTGAGTTCCAACATGGGACAACTAACGGTGGAGCACCAAGAACATTCCATCCTCCTCCATGAAATTAGTGAAGATCAAAGAATCATGAGAGAGGAGCAACAAAGACAAGGAAGAGACATTGAGGAGCTCAAGCACTCCATAAGATCTTCAAGAGGAAGAACAAGCCGCCATCACTAAGGTGGACCCGTTCTTTAATTTCCTTGTTCTTTATTTTTCTATTTTTCGAAAAAATCATGCTTATGTTTATCTATGTTTGTGTCTTGTGATCATTAGTGTCTTAGTGTCTTTGCCTTAAAGTTATGAATGTCCTATGAATCCATCACCTCTCTTAAATGAAAAATGTTCTTAATTGAAAAAGAGAAGAATTGCATGAATTTTGAATTTTATAACAGATTAATTATTTTGATGTGGTGGCAATATTTTTGTTTTCTGAATGTATGCTTAAACAGTGCATATGTCTTTTGAATTTGTTGTTCATGAATGTTGGCTCTTGAAAGAATGATGAAAAAGGAGACATGTTACTGAGGATCTGAAAAATCATAAAAATGATTCTTGAAGCAAGAAAAAGCAGTGAATACAAAAAAAAAAGAGAAGGAGAAAAACGAAAAAAAGGAGAGAAAAGACAACGAAAAAACAAAAAAAAAAGAGAGAAAAAGAAAGAAATAAAGTTGTGATCCAAGGCAAAAAGAGTGTGCTTAAGAACCCTGGACACTTCTAATTGGGGACTCTAGCAAAGCTGAGTCACAATCTGAAAAGGTTCATCCAATTATGTGTCTGTGGCATGTATGTATCCGGTGGTAATACTGGAAGACAGAGTGCTTTGGGCCACGGCCAAGAATCAATATGTAGCTGTGTTCAAGAATCATCATACTTAACTAGGAGAATCAATGACACTATCTGGATTCTGAGTTCCTAAAGAAGCCAATCATTCTGAATTTCAAAGGATAGAGTGGGATGCCAAAACTGTTCAGAGGCAAAAAGTTAAAAGCCCCGCTCATCTAATTAATACTGATCTTCATAGATGTTTTTAGAATTCATTGTATATTCTCTTCTTTTTATCTTATTTGATTTTCAGTTGCTTGAGGACAAGCAACAATTTAAGTTTGGTGTTGTGATGAGCGGATAATTTATACACTTTTTGGCATTATTTTTAGTATGTTTTTAGTATGTTTTAGTTAGTTTTTAGTATATTTTTATTCGTTTTTAGTTAAAATTCACTTTTCTGGACTTTACTACGAGTTTGTGTCTTTTTCTGTGATTTCAGGTATTTTCTGGCGCTACAAAAGCCCAATTGGCACGCTCTCAACGGTGTTGGAAAGTAGACATCCTGGGCTTTCCAGCAATATATAATAGTCCATACTTTGCCCGAGATTTGATAGCCCAAACCGGCTTCCAATTCAGCTCAAAACTGCCCGGCGTTAAACGCCGGAACTGGCACAATAATGGGAGTTAAACGCCCAATCTGGCACAAAAGCTGGCGTTTAACTACAAGAAGAGTCTCTACACGAAAATGCTTCAATGCTCAGCCCAAGCACACACCAAGTGGGCCTGGAAGTGTATTTTTATGTCATTTACTCATCTTTGTAAACCTTAGGCTACTAGTTCTTTATAAATAAGACCTTTTGCTATTGTATTTTCATCTGGGTAGCTATCTTTATTCTTATGCTATCTTAGATCATTGGGAGGTTGGCCTCACGGCCATGCCTAGACCTTGTTCTTATGTATTTTCAACGGTGGAGTTTCTACACACCATAGATTAAGGTGTGGAGCTCTGCTGTACCTCGAGTATTAATGCAATTACTATTGTTCTTCTATTCAATTCAGCTCATTCTTGTTCTAAGATATTCATTTGCACCCAAGAACATGATGAATGTGATGATTATGTGACACTCATCATCATTCTCACTTATGAACGAGTGCCTGACAACCACTTCTGTTCTACAAGCAAACAAGGCTTGAGTGTTTATCTCTTGGATCCCTTAATCGGAATCTTCGTGGTATAAGCTAGAATTGATGGCAGCATTCAAGAAATTCCGGAAGGTCTAAACCTTGTCTGTGGTATTCTGAGTAGGATTTAATGATTGAATGACTGTGACGAGCTTCAAACTCCTGAAGGCTGGGCGTTAGTGACAGACGCAAAAGAATCACTGGATTCTATTCCAACCTGATTGAGAACCGACAGATGATTAGCCGTGCCGTGACAGGGTGCGTTGAACATTTTCACTGAGAGGATGGGAGGTAGCCACTAACAACGGTGAAACCCTACATACAGCTTGCCATGGAAAGGAGTAAGAAGGATTGGATGAAGACAGTAGGAAAGCAGAGAGACGGAAGGGACAAAGCATCTTCATACGCTTATCTGAAATTCCCACCAATGAATTACATAAGTATCTCTATCTTTATCTTTATGTTTTATTCATCATTCATAACCATTTGAGTTTGCCTGACTAAGATTTACAAGTTGACCATAGCTTGCTTCATACCAACAATCTCCATGGGATCAACCCTTACTCGCGTAAGGTTTATTACTTGGACGACCCAGTGCACTTGCTGGTTAGTTGTGCGAAGTTGTGATAAAAAGATGAGATTACAATTGTGCGAACCATGTTGATGGCGCCATTGATGATCACAATTTCGTGCACCAGTTTACATGGGGAGACAGACAATTCCATCTACAAAATCTTGAAGAAAAGCTTCAGTTGGAACAATCCGTCCACCTGCACATCTCAGCATGCACCGAGGATGGTGCAATCATTAAGTGTGGGGAGGTCGATACCGATCTCCGTGGGTTAGTACTTTCTTTTCAACACCAATAATCTTATTTTCTTTATTTGTTCATTGTTGCATCTGCATATTTGATTGCATATTTATTTGATGATTTTGTGCATTTAGTTACTACTTGGTTAAAATAATAAATTTCTTTTAAAATCCTATTTTTAAAAAATTTCACTAATTTAAATTGAAAATTTTTATGTTAAAAATTTGTTTGAAGTTGTAATTAGAACATAGTTTTTGAGCCAAAGAACACACAACCTGTGAGATTTGAGCTTATTTACATGGTTACATTATTTAACCATAAACATTTTATTCTTGTGTGTTTACTTCTCTATGATTGCAATCTTAGCTTTGTTTCATTCTATATATCCAATATTTACTGTATTTAAATGCTTGCATATGATTGAGGCCATTGTTAATTCTAGCTCACTTATCCCAAAATTAGCCTACCTTTTACATCACCCTTGTTAGCCCCCTTGAGCTTTTAATCCCCTCTTGTTCTATAAACCACAATACTAGCCTTAAGCAGAAAAACAAAATAAAAATCCCAAGTTGAATCCTTGGTTAGCTTAAGATAGAAAATCATGAATAGAGTTAAATGTGGGAAACTTTGTGGGAACATGAGTGATAGAAACAAAGGGTTAGGAAGATTAAAAAAGAAATAAAAATAAATTTGGAAAGCATGCTCATAAGAAAATCAAAGTGATTCAATTACCATGTGCATCAAAAAAAAAAAAAATTTCAGCATCTGAATAAAAGGGGATACAAAAAGAAATTCCCCAATGAAAACAATGCACATGGCATAAACATAAAAAGTGAAACATGAGCATGTAATACAAAAGTGGAAAAAATTATGGGTAGCTAGGTATGATTTTAAAGTTATATAGAGTGTATGTATGCTAGGTGAGATCTTAGACTAATCAAGGATTCACTTTATAAAGCTCACTTAGCCATATATATACCCTTACCCTTACCTTAGCCCCATTACAACCTTGAAAAGACCTCATGATGTTTGCATTGATGCATTAAATATTGTTGATTGGTTAGATGAAGAACAAAGTGTTAGAAAGCATGACTAGGGAAGAGTAGAGTGATTGACCCTAGACACTTGAGAGATTAGAAGTGCATATACATTTCCTGTGAGGGTTCAATGCTTGATTCTATGTTCCCTGCTTTCATAAGCTATCTTCTTACAAGTTTACTTATCTTTTATTGTGTAATTTGAATTAGTGGAATTTGGTTTATATTTATTCTTGGAGAATTTATTTACTTTTAAACCAAGTAGGTAGAAATATTTTGCATGTAGCTGCATTCATATACATAGGTTGCATTTCATAACATTTAACCTTTCCTCTTCATCTTTATAGCTTCTTTTGAGCTTAGCATGAGGACATGCTAATGTTTAAGTGTGGGGAGGTTGATAAACCACTATTTTATGGTTTATCTTGTGCTTAATTGAGTGGTTTTTATCTACTCTTTACCCACTTATTCATACTATTTGCATGGTTTTATATTTCCTTCCTGATTATGTGCTTTGATTGAAAACATGCTTCTTTGGACTTATATTTGCTTATTATTAATCCTCTCTTATCACCATTAGATGCCTTGATATGTGTGTCAAGTGATTTCAGAGATTACAGGGCAAGAATGGCTTGGAGAATGGAAAGGAAGCATGCAAAAGTGGAAGGAATGCAAGAAGTTGGAAAAACTGCTAAGCCGTCCAGCCTGACCTCTTCGCACTCAAACGGCTATAACTTTAGCTACAGAGGTCCAAACGATGCAGTTCCAGTTGCGTTGGAAAGCTAACGTCTGGAGCTTCAATTTGATATATAATTTGCCATAGTTGCCTCGATGCCAGGCAACGCGAACGTGTGGGTCACGCGGACGCGTGACCTAGCCAACACCCAATCCGCGTGGTCACGTGGACGACGCGGCCGCGTCACTTTTCCGCGACCTGTACGGACCAGAAAGCGCTGGAAGTGATTTTTGGGCTATTTCTGACCCAGTTTTCGGCCCAGAGAACACAGATTAGAGGCTATAAAGTGGGGGAAATGCATCCATTCATAATCATGCCTCTCATAATTTACTTTTCATGTTTTAGATGTAGTTTTGGAGAGAGAGGTTCTCTCCTCTCTCTCTCTTAGGATTTAGGTAGTGTTTTTAGAAATTAGGATTTAGGACTTCTCTTAGCTTTCTAGAGTGACTCTCGATCCCAGGTTTAATATTCCTTTTTACTATTTAATTTCTCTTTTATATTTTGATTACTTTGAAGCCTTTATTATGTTTGATTGATGTTGCCCAATTGGCTGTTTGATGAGCGGATAATTTGTACGCTTTTTGGCATTGTTTTTAGTATGTTTTTAGTATGATCTAGTTAGTTTTTAGTTAAAATTCACTTTTCTGGACTTTACTATGAGTTTGTGTGTTTTTCTATGATTTTAGGTATTTTCTGGCTGAAATTGAGGGACCTGAGCAAAAATCTGATTCAGAGACTAAAAAGGACTGCAGATGCTGTTGGATTCTGACCTCCCTGCACTCGAAGCGGATTTTCTGGAGCTACAGAAGCCCAATTGGCGCGCTCTCAACGGCGTTGGAAAGTAGACATCCTGGGCTTTCCAGCAATATATGATAGTCCATACTTTGCCCAAGATTTGATGGCCCAAACCGGCGTTCAAAGTCACCCTCTGAATTTCCAGCGTTAAACGCCGAAACTGGCACAAGAATGGGAGTTAAACGCCCAAACTGGCATAAAAGCTGGCGTTTAACTCCAAGAAGAGTCTCTACACGAAAATGCTTCAATGCTCAGCCCAAGCACACACCAAGTGGGCCCGGAAGTGGATTTTTATGTCATTTACTCATCTCTGTACACCCTAGGCTACTAGTTCTCTATATATAGGACCTTTTACTATTGTATTTAGAGCTTTTGATCATGTTTTTATGATTGAACCCTCTTTGGGAGGCTGGCCATTCGGCCATGCCTAGACCTTGTTCTTATGTATTTTCAACGGTGGAGTTTCTACACACCATAGATTAAGGTGTGGAGCTCTGCTGTACCTCGAGTAGTAATGCAATTACTATTGTTCTTCTATTCAATTCCGCTTGTTCTTGTTCCAAGATATCACTTGTTCTTCAACTTGATGAATGTGATGATCCGTGACACTCATCATCATTCTCACCTATGAACGTGTGCCTGACAACCACCTCCGTTCTACCTTAGATTGGGTGAATATCTCTTGGATTCCTGATACACGATGCATGGTTGATCGCCTGACAACCGAGTGCTTGCCTGACAACCGAGCCAGCCATTCCGTGAGATCAGAGTCTTCGTGGTATAGGCTAGAACTGATGGCGGCATTCAAGAGAATCCGGAAGGTCTAACCTTGTCTGTGGTATTCTGAGTAGGATTCAATGATTGAATGACTGTGACAAGCTTCAAACTCCTGAAGGCGGGGCGTTAGTGACAGACGCAAAAGAATCACTGAATTCTATTCCGGCCTGATTGAGAACCGACAGATGGATAGCCGTGCCGTGACAGGGTGCGTTGAACATTTCCACTGAGAGGATGGGAGGTAGCCACTGACAACGGTGAAACCCTTGCATAAGCTTGCCATGGAAAGGAGTAAGAAGGATTGGATGAAGACAGTAGGAAAGCAGAGAGACGGAAGGGACAAGCATCTTCATACGCTTATCTGAAATTCCTACCAATGAATTACATAAGTATCTCTATCTTTATCTTTATGTTTTATTCGTATATCATCATTCATATCCATTTGAGTCTGCCTGACTAAGATTTACAAGGTGACCATAGCTTGCTTCATACCAACAATCTCTGTGGGATCGACCCTTACTCGCGTAAGGTTTATTACTTGGACGACCCAGTACACTTGCTGGTTAGTTGTGCGAAGTTGTGTTTATGCCATGGTATTGAACACCAAGTTTTTGGATTCATCACCGGGGATTATTTGTGTTGTGAAAAGTATTGATCACAATTTCGTGCACCACTGTTGATGACATTTTTATTTAATGATAATTGAGGTATTTTCAGTTTATAATTATTCTCTTTGAATTAAATTGCCATTGCTTCCCATCTAAGGATATTTTTATTATTCCAGCAATTTTACTTTTTTTCCCTTTTGGTTCTGATTAAGAATTTAGTAACTCAACAGTTATTAAACTCAACGTAATTAATAATCGTTATCTTGCTAATTGAGCTGAACCTAAATAATCCCAACCTTTTCTTAGGAAATAATTAGGATTCAAAGGTCAATTTAATTAGTCCCTTGACTTTCCTTTGCCCCGGTAAAGGTTGACCAAGTGGAGTTTAGATTCAACTTTTATTATAGTTGAGAGAGATAACTAAGTTAGACCTCTAAATTCCCTTATCTTGCCAAAAGTTGTTTTACAGTTATTATTTATTTTTAATTGCCATTTAATTCACTCCTCATTTAAATTACTTGCTTCTCACCTTCTAAACCCCGATTACAACCTTTATAACCAATAATAAGAACATACTTCCTCGCAGTTCCTTGAGAAGACGACCCGAGGTTTGAATACTCGGTTAACAATTTCTAAAGGGGTTTGTTACTTGTGACACCCAAAACGTTTATACGAAGGGATTTTTGTCGGTTTAGAGACTATATCTACAACGCGCCTATTTTTATGACATTCTTTACTGGCAAAAATCCTAACGTCAGAGCGCCCAAGGAAGCAAGCAAAATGAGGAGCGCTCAGTTAACTCATTTACCTTTATCGTGCCTCAACCAAAAGAAAATCAAGGCGCAATACCAAGGAGTGAAGCAACCAAGGTTCGAACCTTGCACCTGAGGAACCAAGAGAAGCGCTACTTGCAGGAAAATAGGCCAAAATGGCTTCAGTGAGGTTCGAAGAGAGGACCCTTGCACAAGCAATAAGGGGCGCTCAGTTCCCTTACTTAACTAAGCGCTACTTGGCATTGCTACACTTGCAAGGAGAGGGGCACCAAATTGGCCTCACTAGGATTCAAAGAGGGAGCTTCCCCCAATGCGCACAAAGGGCGCTCGGTTCCATACTTCACTAAGCGCCACTCTTCATGAAATGCTGGACAAAATGCATTCCTCGAGGCTCGAACAAGGGAGCTTCTACCCAAATCTTGGAGGGCTGCGTTAACCTTGTTAACTGAGCGGTAGTTTCACAAATTGAGGGGCTAAGGTGGCCTCAGCAATGTCTCGAAGAGGAGTCCCACACTCAAGGCAAGGGCGCTAAGTTGGAATAGACAACCGAGCCCTATGAGCCAAAGGAAACAAACACTGAGTGCTCAGTTGGATTAAGTAACCAAGCGATTCGCTGGAGGTTCCTTGGTCCATTTCCAACTTCAATTACCATTTTGGATCCACTTCTTCACCAATTTGAAAAGCCCACTCCACAGTCTGAAGATCAAAATTAGAAAGTGTATAAATAGGAGTTAGTTTCATTTGTAGAGGACTTTTACTTTCACTTTTGAACTTTCTTTCATTTTTAGTTTTATTTTTAGCTCACTTTTACATTTTAGCTTTGAATTGGGGAATTGGGATTGAGATCGGAGTTCTCTTCCTCCATATTCTTACCTTTACACATTCTACTTTCTATTTTTGAATTTTGGATCGAGATTGAAGAAATTCTATTTCAAATCTTTATCTGAAATCTCTTTGTTCTTCTTCTGCATAATCTTAGTCAATTAAGAATTGAATCAGAGTTTCCTTTATTACTTTCATCGTCTTTTCTTCTGCAAATTGTTCTCTGTTGGATCAAAGAAGGAATTGAGATCTAGACCTGTTTTCTAGTCTCATTGATCCCCTGATCTTCACTTGTCTTTTTAGATTTTACAATTGAGTTGAGTTTTCTTGTTGTTTTACTTCTTCAAGCAATTTTTCTTTTCTGTTTGAGATCTGCTGCATCCCATTTCATATTCTAGCTTTTTGATTAATTTCACTTTGAATTTTCTTGTTTAATTGTGAATCCCAACTCCCAATGCCTTTTAATCTTTCAGTAATTTTACATTTCTTGCACTCCAAGCTTCAGCAATTTACATTTCTTGCAATCTAAGTTTTAGTCATTTACATTACTTATTCTTTAAGATTCTGCTCTTTTACTTCTTTTGCACTTCAATTTACTATCAATCCTCCCTATGCCTTTTACTTTCATGCAATTTAGCTTCTGTTAATTAAAATTCACTCAAATCATCAACTGTTTGCTTAACTAAATCAACCATCTAACTAAAATTGCTCAATTCATCAATCCCTACGGGATCGACCTCACTCATGTGAGTAATTACTATTTGATGTGACCCAGTACACTTGCTGGTGAGTTTTGTGTTGGATCATTTTCCACACATCAAGTTTTTGTCGCTGTTGCCGGGGATTGATGTTGATTGACAATGATTATGTAAGGTGGTGGTCTAGATTAAGCACTTTTTCTTTGTTTTTGTTCATTTTCTTTGTTTTTAACATGCACACTAACTGTTTGAATTTTTGCTAACCTTAATCTCACTCTAGCAGTATAGTAAATTGCTCTTGTTTTTTGGTTTTGTGTGTGTTTCTTGTTGTTTTGTATGACAGATGCAAGGAGAGAGATCCCTACCTTCTATAAGACTGATGAAAGAACTCTCTGAAAGATAAAAAGAGATGCAAGAGGCAAAACTGTTGTTGGAGAGGAAGAATCAGAGGAAGAAAATTAAGAAACGGAAGGGAATCATCCTAATCTAATTGATGAAGTAGCCAACAACAATGGTCAACCACATAGGAGAGTCTTGGCTTCTTACACGTTTGCTAATCGAAGGAACTGTGGGTGTAACATTCCTACTCCCAATGTCAATGCAAACAACTTTCAATTGAAGCCCCAGCTTATCACCTTGGTGTAAAACAATTGTTCCTATGGAGGATGGCGACTTGAAGATCCAAACCAACAGTTATCCACTTTTCTAAGAATTTGTGACACAGTGAAAACCAATGGTGTGCATCCTGATATCTACAAGCTGTTACTATTTCCATTTTCCCTCAGAGACAAAGCTACTCAATAGTTGGAGACATTTCTAAGAGAGAGCATTAACAATTGGAAAGATCTAGTAAGAAAGTTCTTAGCCAAGTTCTATCCTCCCCAAAGGATTATCAGACTCAAAACAGAGGTCCAAACATTCACTCAGATGGATGGAAAGTCATTGTATAAGGCATGGGAGAGGTACAAAGCTTTACTCAGGAAGTGTCCACCAAACATGTTCAATGAATGGGATAAGCTTAAAAACTTCTATGAAGGACTGACATTGAGAGCTCAAGAGGCACTTGATTACTCAGTAGGAGGATCATTACAACTCATGAAGACAGCTGAGGAGGCTTGGTGTACGAAATTGTGATACACAATGGCGCCAACAAATTGGTCGCACAATTCTAATCTCACTTCTTTGTCACAACTTCGCACAACTAACCAGTAAGTACAGTGGGTCGTCCAAGTAATACCTTACGTGAGTAAGGGTCGATCCCACAGAGATTGTCGGCTTAAAGCAAGCTATGGTCACCTTGTAAATCGCAGTCAGGCGGATTCAAATGGGTGATAGAGTTTTCATAATAATAAAATATAAATAAAAAAGGATAAAGATAGAGATACTTATGTAAATCATTGGTGAGAATTTCGGATAAGCGTATAGAGATGCTTCATCCCTCTTGAATCTCTGCTTTCCTACTGCCTTCATCCAATCCTTCATACTCCTTTCCATGGCAAGCTGTTTGTTGGGTTTCACCGGCGTCAATGGCTACCTCCCATCCTCTTAGTGAAAAAGGTCCTCTACGGTTTCCCGCATGGCTAATCAGTTGTTGGTTCTCGATCGCGTAGGAATAGGATTTACTATCCTTTTGCGTCTGTCACTATGCCCTATAGTCGCGAGTTTGAAGCTCGTCACAGTCATCCATTCCCAGATTCTACTCGGAATACCATAGATAAGGTTTAGATTTTCCGGATCTCAGGAATGGCCACCAATAATTCTAGCTTATACCACGAAGACTCTGATTTCACGGAATGGAAGACTCAGTTGTCAGGCAAGGCAACCATGCGTCGTGCACTAGGAATCCAAGAGATACACACTCTAGCTTTCGCAGGTAGAATGGAAGTGTTTGTCAAGCACGCATTCATAAGTGAGAATGGTGATGAGTGTCATGGATCATCACATTCATCAGGTTGAAGTGCAAGCAAACATCTTAGAACAAGAATAAGCATGAATTGAATAGAAGAACAATAGTACTTTGCATTAATACTCGAGGAACAGCAGAGCTCCACACCTTAATCTATGGTGTGTAGAAACTCCATCGTTTAAAATACATAAGTGATGATGGTCCAGGCATGGCGATGAGGCCAGCCTACAAAACGTGATCAAGAGATCAAAATATGATCAAAAGATGAAAATACAATAGTAATAGGTCCTATTTATAATGAAACTAGCTACTAGGGTTTACAGAAATAGGTGAATGATGCAGAAATCCACTTCCGAGCCCACTTGTTGTGTGCTTGGGCTGAGCATTTGAGCTTTACACGTGTAGAGACTTCTCTTGGAGTTAAACACCAGAAAAGGGCAAAGAAAGGGCGTTTGAACGCCAGTTTACGTCATCAAAACTCGAGCAAAGTATAGACTATTATATATTGTTGGAAAGCTCTAGATGTCTAATTTCCAACGCAATTGAGAGCGCAGCATTTAGAGTTGTGTAACTCCAGAAAATCCACTTCGAGTGCAGGGAGGTCAGAATCCAACAGCATCATCAGTCCTTTTTCAGCCTCTGAATCAGATTTGTGCTCAGGTCCCTCAATTTCGGCCAGAAAATACCTGAAATCATAGAAAAACACACAAACTCATAGTAAAGTCTAGAAATGTGAATTTTGCATAAAAGCTAATAAAAATATCCCAAAAAGTAGCTAGATCCTACTAAAAACAACCTAAAAATAATGCCAAAAAGCGTATAAATTATCCGCTCATCACAACACCAAACTTAATTTGTTGCTTGTCTCCAAGCAACTGAAAACAAAATAGGATAAAAAGAAGAGAATATGCAATGAATCCCACAGTATCATTGAAACTTAGTCCTAATTAGATGAGCGGGGATTCTAGCTTTTTGTTTCTGAACAGTTTTGGCATCTCACTTTTTCCTTTGAAATTCAGAATGATTGGCATCTATAGGAACTCAGAATTTTAGATAGTGTTATTGATTCTCCTAGTTAAGTATGTTGATTGTTGAACACAGCTACTTTATTAGTCTTGGCCGTGGCCCTAAACACTTTGTTTTCCAGTATTACCACCGGATACATAAATGCCACAGACACATAACTTGGTGAACCTTTTCAGATTGTGACTCAGCTTTGCTAAAGTCCCCAATTAGAGGTGTCCAGAGTTCTTAAGCACACTCTTTTTTTTTGCTTTGGATCACGACTTTAACCACTCAGTCTCAAGCTTTCCACTTGGACCTGCATGCCACAAGCACACGGTTAGGGACAACTTGATTTAGCCACTTAGGCCTGGATTTTATTTCCTTGGGCCCCTCCTATCCATTAATGCTCAAAGCCTTGGATCCTTTTTACCCTTGCCTTTTGGTTTAAAGGGCTATTGGCTTTTTCTGCTTGGTTTTTCTTTTTCTTTCTCTTTTTTTTTTTGACAAATTTTTTTTCGCAAGCTTTCTTATTCATTGCTTTTTCTTGCTTCAAGAATCAATTTCATGATTTTTCAGATCATCAATAACATTTCTCTTTGTTCATCATTCTTTCAAGAGCTAACAACTTTAACATTCATAAACAACAAGATAAAAAATATGCATTATTCAAGCATTCATTCAGAGAACAAAGAGTATTACCACCACATCAAAATAATTAAACTAGTTTCAAGATAAAATTTGAAATCCAAGTACTTCTTGTTCTTTTGTAATTAAGCACATTTTTCATTTAAGAGAGGTGAAGGATTTATGGAGTTATTCATAGCTTAAAGACATAGACACTAGACACTAATGATCATGTAGTGAAGACACAAACATAGATAGAACATACAACATAAAGCAGAAAACAGAAAAATAGACAAGGAGATTAAGGAATAAGTCCACCTTAGTGAGAGGGGCGTTTTCCTCTTGAAAATCCTATGGAGTGCTTGAGCTCCTCTATGTCTCTTCCTTGCCTTTGTTGCTCCATCCCTAGTGATTTTGGTGCTCCTATCCTTAGTTGCTCCCAATAGTTATGTGTAGGAAAATGTATCCCTTGAGGCATCTCAGGGATTTCTTGATGAGGGAATTCCTCATGCTCTTGTTGAGTGCCATGGATGGGCTCTCTTGTTTGCTCCATCCTCTTTTTAATGATGGACTTGCTTGGCTACATCTTCATAGAAGTAGTCTTGATGGACCTTTGAGATGAATCTCTCCATCTTTCCTCTTTCCTCTTTCTCGAGGTTTCTCCGGCCTTAGGTGCGATAAATGGTTATGGAAAAACAAAAAGTAATGTACCACACCAAACATAAAATATTTTCTCGTCCTCGAGCAAAAGAAGAAAGAAAGATGTAGAAGAAGAATAAAATGTAGGAGATGGAGGGTGTATAGGGTTCGGCCAAGGGGAGGGGAAGGTGTGTATGATGTGTGAAGATGAAGGAGTGGAGAGGGGTATTTGGAGAAGAGATATGGAGGTGATTGGTAAGGGGTATTTGGGGAAGAGTGTTGTAGAAAGGTGTGAAGAGGAGAGAGAGTGAGTTGAGGTTGGTGGGGATCCTGTGGGGTCCACATATCCTGAAAGGCCAAGGAATTCTTCATTCCTGCTCTAACTGGGAGTTCACAATGCCTTAGAGTGCAATTCTGGCGTTTAAACGCCAGTCTGCTACCCTGTTCTAGCATTTAAATGCCAGTTTTCCTTCCTGTTCTAGCATCTAAATGCTAGATTGCCAGTCTGGTGCCCTATTCTGGCGTTTAAATGCCCAGAAAGGTGCCAGATTGGGCGTTTAAACGCCTATTTTGCTACAAAACTCCAGTAAGTCCTTCCTCTAGGGTGTGCTGTTTTCAGTGCTGGTTTTGATTTTTTTCTTTATTTTTGTAATTGTCTTTGTGACATCACATGATCATCAACCTAAAAAGAAAAAAAAATAATATAGATAAAATTAAAATAAAATTGGGTTACCTCCCAATAAGCGCTTCTTTAATGTCAATAGCTTGACAGTGAGCTCTCATGGAGTCTCACAGATGATCAGAGTATGGTTGAGATCTCTCAACACCAAACTTAGAGTTTGGCTGTGGCCTCCCAACACCAAACTTAGAGTTTGAATGTGGGGGCTCTGTTTGACTCTGTATTGGGAGAAGCTCTTCATGCTTACTCTCCATGGTTACAGATGGAGAACCTTGAGTCTTTACTACAAGGCATTCTTCATTCGCATGAAGGATCAACTCTCCTCTGTCAACATCAATCACAGCTCTTGCTGTGGCTAGGAAGGGTCTTCCAAGGATGATGGACTCATTCTCATCCCTCCTAGTGTCTAGGATTATGAAATCAGCAGGGAAGTAAAGGCCTTCAACCTTCACTAGCACGTCCTTTACTAGTCTATAAGCCTTTTTCATAGAGTTATCTGCCATCTCCAATGAGAATTTGGCAGCCTATACCTCATAGATTTCCAGTTTCTCCATTACAGAGAGTGGCATCATGTTTATCCCTGACTCTAGGTCACACAGAGCTTTTTCAAAGGTCATGGTGCCTATGGTACAAGGTATTAAGACTTTACCAGGATCCTGTTTCTTTTGAGGTAAATTTTGCTGAACCAATGTATTCAGTTCATTGGTATATAAGGGAGGCCCTTTCTCCCAAGTCTCATTACCAAACAGCTTGGCATTCAGCTTTATGATTGCTCCTAAATATTGGGAAACTTGCCCTTTGACAATGACTTTATCCTCTTCAGAAGATGAATAGTCATCAGAGCTCATGAATGGTAAAAGGAGGTCCAAGGGAATCTCTATGGTCTCTGTATGAGCCTCAGATTCCTTTGGTTCCTCATTAGTGTATTCCTTACTGACCATTGGACGTTCCCTGAGGTCTTCCTCAATTGGATTCATATCTTCCTCCTCCTCTAAGGTTTTGGCCATGTTGATTATATCAATGGCCTTGCACTCTCCTTTGGGATTCTCTTCTGTATTGCTTAGGAGAGTGCTAGGAAGAGTTTTAGTAACCCTTTTACTTAGCTGGCCCACTTGTGCCTCCAAATTTTTAATGGAGGATATTGTTTCAATCATGAAACTAAGAGTGGCCTTAGATATATCAGAAACTATGTTTGCTAAGCTAGAAGGATTCGGCTCAGAATGCTCTGTCTGTTGCTGAGATGATGATGGGAAAGGTTTGCTATTGCTAAACTATTATTTTAAGTAAGCTATGGTCACCTTGTAAATCTCAGTCAGGCATATTCAAATAGGTGATAGAGTTTTCATAATAATAAAATATAAATCAAATAAAGGATAGAGATAGAGATACTTATGTAAATCATTGGTTGGAATTTCAGATAAGCGTATGGAGATGCTTCATCCCTCTTGAATCTTTGATTTCCTACTGCCTTCATCCAATACTTCATACTCCTTTCCATGGCAAGCTGTATGTTGGGTTTCACCGGCATCAATGGCTACCTCCCATCCTCTAAGTGAAAAAGGTCCTCTATAATTTCCCGCATGGCTAATCAGCTGTTGGTTCTCGATCGTGTATAAATAGGATTTACTATTCTTTTGCGTCTGTCACTATGCCCTATAGTTGCGAGTTTGAAGCTCGTCACAATCATCCCTTCCTAGATCCTACTCGGAATACCACAGACAAGGTTTAGACTTTCCGGATCTCAAGAATGGCCGCTAATAATTCTAGCTTATACCACGAAGACTCTGATCTCACAGAATGGAAGACTCGGTTGTCAGGCTAGGCAACCATGCGTCGTGGACCAGGAATGCAAGAGATACACACTCTAGCTTTCGTAGGTAGAACGGAAGTGTTTGTCAGGCACACGTTCATAAGTGATAATGGTGATGAGTGTCACGGATCATCACATTCATCAGGTTGAAGTACGAGCGAATATCTTAGAACAAGAATAAGCATGAATTGAATAGAAGAATAATAGTACTTTGCATTAATACTCGAGGAACAGCAGAGCTCCACACCTTAATCTATGGTGTGTAGAAACTCCATCGTTGAAAATACATAAGTGATGATGGTCCAGGCATGGCTGTGAGGCCAGCCCCCAAAATGTGATCAAGAGATCAAAAGATGATCAAAAGATGAAAATACAATAGTAAGAGGTCCTATTTATAATGAAACTAGCTACTAGGGTTTACAGAAATAGGTGAATGATGCAAAAATCCACTTTCAGGCCCACTTGGTGTGTGCTTGGGCTGAGCATTTAAGCTTTAGACGTGTAGAAACTTCTCTTGGAGTTAAACGCCAGCTTTTATGCCAGTTTGGGCGTTTAACTCCAACTTTTATGCCAGTTCTGGCGTTTTGACTTCAGAATAGGGCATAGAAGGGGCGTTTGAACGCTAGTTTGCGTAATCAAAACTCAAGTAAAGTATGGACGATTGCTGGAAAGCTCTGGACGTCTAATTTCCAACGCAATTGAGACCGCGCCATTTGGAGTTCTATAGCTCTAGAAAATTTACTTCGAGTGCAGGGAGGTTAAAATTCAATAGCATCATCAATCCTTTTTTAGCCTCTGAATCAGATTTGTGCTCAGATCCCTCAATTTCAGCAAAAAAATACCTGAAATCACAGAAAAACACAAACTCATACTAAAGTCCAGAAATGTGAATTTTGCATAAAAACTAATAAAAACATCCCAAAAGTAGCTAGATCCTACTAAAAACTACCTAAAAACAATGCCAAAAAGCGTATAAATTATCCGCTCATCAAGGCTCAGAATCTCATTGACATTGTAACAAACAACCAATACTTCTATGGTCATCAGAGGCAATGCCAAACAGCTCAAAGGAAAGGTGTAATAGAGTTGGAAGGTGTGGACACTGTTCTAGCTCAACACAAGGTGATGCAGCAGTGAATACAAGCCCACCATCATCCATATGGGAACAAAATGAGGAAAATTGTGAAGATCAACAGCAGGAACAAGTGAACTACATGCACAACCAAGGCTCTAGCCATAATGAATTCCATGGAGACACATATAACACCTCTTAGAAGAACCATCCCAACTTGAGATGGGGAGACAATTAGAGTCAAAACCAGCAGCCATGGCAAAGAAATTCAACCCAAAACAACTCAAGAAACACCAGCCACAACAACCAGCAAACCACTAAGAACAATCCATATAGAAAACCCCAAAACAACCATCCTAATTCCAACTATTATCCACCTAATAACCCAGCCACTAACCAAAATAACCATCATCCACCCTCAATATTCCATAACCAACCACAGATACCACAAGATGCTCAAAGGATCTCTAATTTGGAAATACTGATGGAAAAGATGATGAAGCATCAGGAGATGACAAGTAAGAATCATGAAGCTTTAATGAGAAAGTTAGAAAGGCAAATTGGACAATTGTCCAAGCAAGCTTTGATTGAAAAGCCAACAAGCTCACTCCCAAGTGATACCATTCCAAATCCCAAGGAAGAATGCAAGGCTATCCAACTGAGGAGTGGAAGAACCTTGGTGAATAACAAAGAAGATAACAAGAAGTCTTTGGAGAATTATGAGAGGCCAACTGAGAAAGAGGAAGCCAGCAACAAAGAAGAGGTGACAGCAAGCAAGCAAGCTTAAGAGAA
The DNA here is from genome assembly GCF_003086295.3 of Arachis hypogaea. Lineage (NCBI taxonomy): Eukaryota > Viridiplantae > Streptophyta > Magnoliopsida > Fabales > Fabaceae > Arachis > Arachis hypogaea. Next base: position 71,715,411 of record NC_092036.1, read on the forward strand.
GCTTAAGGAGAAGGATGATCAGCCATAAAATTTAAAGAAAGGGAAGCAAGTAATAGAGGAACCATCTCAAGAACAAAGCCAAGGAGTGAAGGCTCACACACCTCCCTTACCATATCCTCAAAGGTTTAACAAGGAGACCAAGGATCAGTACTTCCCCAAATTCCTTGAAGTCTTCAAGAAGTTAGAGATCAATATCCCCCTGGCTGAAGGATTAGAGCAGATGCCTCTATATGCAAAGTTCTTGAAAGAGCTCATTAACAGACAGAGAAGTTGGCATGAGAAGGAAACCATTATACTCACTGAAGAATGCAGTGCTGTGATCCAAAGGGGTATCCCACCAAAGCTCAAAGATCCAGGGAGCTTTGTGGTCTCATGAACCATAGGCAGGATGACACTAGAAAATGCCCTCTGCGATCTAGGTGCTAGTATCAACTTAATGCCCCTCTCAATGATGAGAAAGCTTGCCATAGAAGAAATCAAACCCACCAGGATGTCATTGGTGATGGCTGATTGATCAATCAAGACACCCAATGGAGTTGTGGAAAATCTATTAGTGAACATTGGAGAATTTATCTTCCCTGCAGACTTTGTGATTTTGGACATAGAAGAGGAAGGAAACAACTCAATTATCTTGGGAAGACCGTTTCTAGCCACAGCAAGAGCTATTATCGACGTGGAAAAGGGGGAAATGATCTTCAGGGTGCACAATGAGCAAATGATCATCAATATTTTCAAATCAATGCAACATCCCCCTGAGTAAGAGAACTACATGAGAGTGGATATGATAGAAGGATTGGTAGAAGAAATGTTAGAAGCCAATTGTCATGAGCACCAGGAAGAAAAAGTGGAGGAGGAGCTACTGGAAGATGACAACCAGGAGGAACAAAGAGAGGAAGTGATAGAAATCTCCATTGAAGACAAGGAAAAGAAGAAGCCAAAACAAGAGTTAAAGCCTCTTCCCCCTCACCTCAAATACGTGTTCCTTGGAGAAGCAGAGGCCCTGTCAGTGATCATAAACTCCTCCTTGAACATGGAAGAAGAAACAAAGTTGATTGAAGTGCCAAAAGCTCACAAGACAGCCTTGGGGTGGACAATTGAGGATATCAAAGGCATCAGCCCTGCAATTTTTATGCATAAAATTCTATTGGAGGAGGATTCAAAACCTGTGGTTCAACCCCAAAGAAGACTTAACCCAACCATGAAGGAGGTGGTTCAAAAAGAAGTGATGAAGCTATGGAATGCTGGGATAATTTTTCCAATCTCTGACAGCTCATGGGTGAGTCCGGTTCATGTTGTACCAAAGAAGGGAGGAATGACAGTCATCTCCAATGAAAAGAATGAGCTAATTCCCACAAGGACAGTGACTAGATGGATGATGTGCATAGATTATAGAAGATTGAATGATGCTACAAGGAAAGATCACTTCCATCTACTCTTCATTGATCAGATGTTGGAAAGATTGGCAGGCCATGCTTATTATTGCTTCCTGGATGGGTACTCTGAGTATAATCAAATAGTGGTAGATCCCAAGGACCAAGAAAAGACCTCCTTCACATGTCCTTTTGGAGTTTTCACCTACAGAAGGATGCCATTTGGGCTCTGTAATGCCCCAGCCACCTTTTAAAGGTGTATGCTTTCCATTTTCTCTGATATGGTGGAAAAGTTTTTAGAAGTCTTCATGGATGATTTTTCTATCTTTGGTAATTCATTTAACACTTGGTTGCATCATTTAACTCTTATTTTGAAAAGATGCCAAGAAACGAACCTGGTATTGAATTAGGAGAAATGCCATTTCATGGTTCCTAAAGGGATAGTTCTTGGGCATAAAGTGTCAAGCAAAGGTATGTGATGTCATCACATACCCATTTTTCAAGCTAACTTCACTTGTTTCACTAGTTTTCATGCACTTTCTTGCATACTAAGTAAGTAATTTGGAATGAAAATGCATGACTTCTTTAAATCAAACAACCACCATTTAGTTAATGCTAAATCATGAGGTTTGGGCTAAAATTAATTGATTTTTAATGATTTATAAACTTTGTGAATTTGGTGATACTTTGATTGGTTGTTTTGATTAATTGTAGGTGAAGAAAAGAAGAAAAGAAGAAAGCGTGGCCTAAGAAGTGTGGCCCAAGGAAGAAAATAGTGTGGCAAAGAAAAGTGAGAAAGTGTGGCAAAGAAAGGAGGAAGTGTGGCGCATGAAACCTTGAAGCTCACTCCAAGAGTACAATACTCACTAAGTGAGCGCTACACTCACTCCCATGGGACCAAGGCGCAATGCTCTGCTCACTTTGTGAGTTGAGCACAATAGGAAGCCAAGAAACAAGGAAAAGAAAAACAATGCTCAGCTCACCAAGTGAGCATTGTTGAAAGCATTGAGGAATAATTCAAAGAAAACAAGTTGCAAGTGCATGCCCCAAGACTTGAACCCATGACCAAGGGGGATGAGGAAGGCGCTACTCACAAGGAAAATAAGCCAAAAATGGCCAAAATGCATCCCCCAAGGTTCGAACCCTACACCTTGAGGAAGCAAGGAAGCAAGGCACCACAAGAAAACCAAGGAAAAGCTTCAGCGCATGCTTCCCATGGGTTTCGAACCAAGGACCTTCCCTTGAAAGAGCCAATGCTCAGCTCACTTAGTGAGCAAAGCATTATACTTGGTGCATCACACAAGAACATGTCGGCACGGCCAGGGGAGTGGAGCGCACACCAAGACACGAGCCAGCAGCACAAGACGCGCACCAAATTTGCACCAAGGCACCAATGCTCAGCTCAACTTATGAGCTGAGCATTCCCCTGATGCTTGGCACGGTACAAGGCAAATACACACAAGGCCTCAATGCTCAGCTCAACTTGTGAGCTGAGCATCCTCCTGGGAGCAAATTTTCACATGGGCCAAAATTCAACAAAAATCCAATTTAATTCAATTCTTCTCGAAATTGAATCAAGGCCAACCAAACCCATTTCTACTCAAATCCAAAGCAAGCAAAGCCCACATCATCACTCAAAGGCACAAGAACAAGCTAGATTAGGAATTTTATTTTGTGAATTTTTAATTTCAATTTCATTTTATTTTCACTTTGTAAAGCCTATATAAGGCATCATTTTCGTCTTTGTAAAAGAGGGCCCCATTAAAGAATATTGGAGGATAGCTCCATTAGAAAGCTCTCTCTCTTTAGTTTTCATTTTCTGTTCTTGAATTTTGGATCAAGGGGAGAAGGAATTCTGTTTCCCTCTTAGTCTAAGATTTCTCTTGGTTCTGCTTCTGCAAACTTTCAAGTGACTTGTGATTTGAATCAAAGTTCTCTTCATTGCTTTCATCTTTAATTTCCTGCATCTTCTCTGTAGGATCAAGGAAGGATTGGAGATCTAGACTTGTTTTCTAGTCTCCTTCACCCCTGAGATCTTCAACATCCTTTTTAATTTGCTGCAAATTAAGCATTGCTTTTCTGTTTTTAATCTTTCAAGCGTTTTTAGTTTCTGTTGCATTGCTTCCAATTTACATTTCCTGCAAGTGCTCTAAGTTCTTGTTCACTGAAATTTTACTTCTCTGCTTACATTGTTCCCAATTTATTCTTCATGTACTTTTGTTCCTCTGAAATTTACATTTGAGTTGCTGTGAGCTTGATTTAAATTTTCCTGCACTTTAAGCTTCCTGTTACTTGTTCTCAAGATCTCCTTGATTTCTTGCTTCGTTGCTCTATTTAATTTCCAGCACCCAACCCCCTTTACATTTAATGCAATTTACATTTCTTACAATTTAAGTTTCAGCTATTTTACTTTCTTGCACTTTAAGTTTCTGCAATTTTATTTTCTGCATTTTAATTTTCCTTACTATTTACATTCTGCTGCAAAAATTCTCACTCACCTATGTTAGCTTGACTAAACTAATCACCCACTAAAGTTGCTTGATCCATCAATCCCTGTGGGATCGACCTCACTCTAAGTGAGTTATTATTACTTGATGCGACCCGGTACACTTGCCGGTGAGTTTTGTGTTGGATCGTTTTCCACACATCAAGTTTTTTGTGCCGTTGCCGGGGATTGATTAGATCAACAATGATTAAGTGGGTGAGAAGTCTAGATCAAGCATTTTCTTTGCTTTTGTTCTCTATTTAAAAGTGAAACCAAGGTGTTTGAGTTTTTGCCTCACTAAGAAATTCTCATCTCTGATATGAGTAATTTCAATTTTCCTTGGTGTTGTGTTTTCCAAAATTTAAATGGAGTTCAACTCATCTTATGATCAAACAAATTTTATGGGATATTACCCACCATCACCAATCTCTAATGATGGCTGGGAATATCACCAAGAAAATACCAATTCTGAGCACTCCAATTCATGGAGAAATGCTTCAGAATCACAAGATGAGCAAGAAAATCAGATGGAATATTTCTCACCACCACAAAATAATTCAGGTCATTATTCTAATGGTGGCTGGGAGTATTACCAAGAAACTGCAAATTCTGAGCAGTCAAGTCACATGAAAGATTGTCCAACCTCACCTTCCATTTCTGCATTTGAAAGTTCTTCATCACTTGATTATGCCTCAATACAAAACTCCTTCCAATATTCATACAACTCATCTCATCAACCACCAAGTTCAGTCCACAACCCACAAAATTCACTCCATACCCCTCAAAACAAAATACGTCCATGTCCACAAAATCACTCCCAACCTTCAGAGGATCTCCTTCAATATTCCAGAGGATTTTTTGAAAGACAAGAACAAGCCGGAAAAAGGGAAGAAATCCTCCATCAGAGGACAAATGAGCACTTGGAGAACATAAGGAAACACTTAGAACCATCAAACAGTAAAAATCAATTTGTGAGAGAGGAAGTGGAAAAACAAGAACAAAAGGTCCTTGTGTCAAGTGAAACTGCAATGAAAGATGAGGAACATGAGCCAAGGATTTCATATTCACAGAAGCCACTTGAGATGACAAGGGAACATGAAAACTCACAAATCTCTCAAGCCTCCCTGGACCAAAACGCCTCAACACTTGAATCCATGATTGAAAGGTATGAAGAGGAGATGAAGAAAGCTTGGGAAGATCAGCAAACCTCCTCCATAAAAGAGCTATTAAAGCAAATGTTGAGTGTAAAAGAGGAAGTGGAAGAACAAGCTAGTGAGGAGGACAATCAAGAACGTCCAAACTCAAGGGAAACAAAAAGGCACATGAAGGAAGAGCTCACTGAACCACCAATTCAAAAGACTTTTGATGAAGAAAACACTCCAAAAATCACACAGCAACCAAGTCTTGAATCCAAAGAAGTGAAGGCGACTAGCAAGAACACCAATTCTGTCCCTAATCCAGCAAGCAAGATCAATCAAGCCATTTGCAAAAGGAAGCTTGCTGAGGAAAGGCCAAGACAAGGGACACTAGCTGAATCTTTCCCTCCTTTGAGGTCATTACTCTTAACAAACTGGAAGAAGAGGAAGAAAGTGAAGAACAACATGTCAAGCTAATAACACTAAAAGAGCACTTGTTGGGAGGTAACCCAACCGTAGGTAACATTTCTTCTCTGCTTTGTTTTCTTTCTTTGCTTTGTTTAAATTCAATAAATTGGCATATGGTTACATTCTAAGTTTGGTGTTGCCTTGCAACAAATTGTTTTCGATCTTTTTGGATGATTGCATCAAATCAAAAATGAAAGTGACACACCAAGATTCTAAGTTTGGTGTGCCACTTATTTTCTATGCAATTCATTCAAGCAACGCTACTTGTCTGCATAATCATAATGCCTCTACAGTTTTATTTTTCTCTTTTAATTTGACACTTTTTCATTCTACTTTCTTTAGTCATTTTTCTGTTTTAAAAATGATTTCATTTTAGTTTGCTTATTTACTGTGTTTGTTAAGACATTACCAAGAGAGCTTTATTCATGACAGATTCTTGGCTTGGTGATTGTACTTAACAAATAACAGTTTCACTTGCTTAGTTTTAATTCAGATAAATTGACATGTGATTGCATTCTAAGTTCGGTGTTGCTATGCAACAAAATTTGGTTCAAATTCTTACAAGATACTTGCATTAATTCCAAGTGAAAGTGTCACACTAAGTTTGGTGTGCCACTTATCTTTTATGCAATGTATTGTGCTCACCTTCTTAAGTTTGCAATCACAATGTCTCTGTCTCTTGTGCCTTGATTATTATCTTTAATTTTGCTTGCTTAGAACACATGTACTACTAACTTTTCACTGTATAAGACACTCATGATCCATCTTAGCCCCATAGCCATTGTTCTAATTGTTGCTTGAGGATGAGCAAGCATTCTGAGTTTGGCAAGGGAAAGAGGAAGAATAGAGGAAAAAGGACAACAATAATGAAGATGAACTATAAGGTTGTAGAGTTCCTTTTCTTCTCATTTGTTTACAACACTTAAATTGCATGATTGTCTTCATCTTCTCTGTATGCATGTGTAGTATGAATAAGCATAGCTTGAATATTGATTTGTAACATGTTGCCATGCATTATGACTACCAACTTGAGTTTTGTAAAGCTTAAAGCAGTAAAGTATCATGATCATAAACAAACAAGGAATTAAAGAAGAATTTAGCATGTGCATATAAGTTTTGGAAAGCTAGTATGATTAATTGTTGCTCAATGGCATTGGATTTTATTTAATTGAAGTTTTCATCTAGTACATGTTGTGAAATCTTTTGAAAATCATGAAAACCTTGAAGAAGCAAATACAATTAAAGCAAGAAAAGAAAAAGGGAAAGAATGAGAAAGTTGAAGGCTCTGAGTACCAATGGCAATTTATTTGTTAAGTACTTGTGGTGTTTATGTATCAAGCCAAATGCTTGAAAACAAAACACTTAGAAGTCAAGGCTAGGCTCAAGTGCAAAAGCACTCCCTCAAAGCTCAAGGCTCTGAGCATCAATGATTAGAGAGTCAAGAAAAGAAAAGAAAAATGAGCTTAATGAAGTCCTCTAATTAAATGCTTGTGGTGCTTATGTATCAAGTGGTAATACTTGAAAACAAAGCATTTAGAAGTCATAGCTTTGTTATTAACTCATGGGGCAAAGCACCCAAAAGGAGAAGCTAATAAAAAAATCAATCAAAAGCTTGTTTCAAGGAAGAATTATAAGGAAAAGATTTCATAAATTGAGCTAGATGGAAGCATCAATCATTTACATTTCTTTTGTGATTGTAGCTTGCATTGAAAACTAGCTAACCATGAACATTGAGTTGCTATTCTTCTTACCTTGGATTGTCAATCTTTATTGCATGATTCCTTTCTTGCTTGGGGACAAGCAAGGTTTAAGTTTGGTGTTGTGATGACAAGTCATCATATACCCATTTTTCAAGCTAACTTCACTTGTGTCACTAGTTTTCATGCACTTTCTTGCATTCTAAGTAAGTAATTTGGAATGAAAATGCATGACTTCTTTAAATCAAACAACCACCATTTAGGTGATGCTAAATCATGAGGTTTGGGCTAAAATTAATTGATTTTTAATGATTTATAAACTTTTGTGAATTTGGTGATACTTTGATTGGTTGTTTTGATTAATTGTAGGTGAAGAAAAGAAGAAAAGAAGAAAGCGTGGCCTAAGAAGCGTGGCCTAAGGAAGTAAAGAGTGTGGCAAAGAAAGGTGAGAAAGTGTGGCAAAGAAAGGAGGAAGTGTGGCGCATGAAACCTTGAAGCTCACTCCAAGAGTACAATACTCACTAAGTGAGCGCTACACTCACTCCCATGGGACCAAGGCGCAATGCTCTGCTCACTTTGTGAGTTGAGCACAATAGGAAGCCAAGAAACAAGGAAAAGAAAAATAATGCTCAGCTCACCAAGTGAGCATTGTTGAAAGCATTGAGGAATAATTCAAAGAAAACAAGTTGCAAGTGCATGCCCCAAGACTTGAACCCATGACCAAGGGGGATGAGGAAGGCGCTACTCACAAGGAAAATAAGCCAAAAATGGCCAAAATGCATCCCCCAAGGTTCGAACCCCACACCTTGAGGAAGCAAGGAAGCAAGGCACCACAAGAAAACCAAGGAAAAGCTTCAGCGCATGCTTCCCATGGGTTTCAAACCAAGGACCTTCCCTTGAAAGAGCCAATGCTCAGCTCACTTAGTGAGCAGAGCATTATACTTGGTGCATCACACAAGAACATCTCGGCACGGCCAGGGGAGTAGAGCGCGCAGCAAGACACGAGCCAGCAGCACAAGACGCGCACCAAATTTGCACCAAGGCACCAATGCTCAGCACAACTTGTGAGCTGAGCATTCCCCTAATGCTTGGCACGGTACAAGGCAAATACACACAAGGCCTCAATGCTCAGCTCAACTTGTGAGCTGAGCATCCTCCTGGGAGCAAATTTTCACATGGGCCAAAATTCAACAAAAATCCAATTTAATTCAATTCTTCTCGAAATTGAATCAAGGCCAACCAAACCCATTTCTACTCAAATCCAAAGCAAGCAAAGCCAACATCATCACTCAAAGGCACAAGAACAAGCTAGATTAGGAATTTTATTTTGTGAATTTTTAATTTCAATTTCATTTTATTTTCACTTTGTAAAGCCTATATAAGGCATCATTTTCATCTTTGTAAAAGAGGGCCCCATTAAAGAATATTGGAGGGTAGCTCCATTAGAAAGCTCTCTCTCTTTAGTTTTCATTTTCTGTTCTTGAATTTTGGATCGAGGGGAGAAGGAATTCTGTTTCCCTCTTAGTCTAAGATTTCTCTTGGTTCTGCTTCTGCAAACTTTCAAGTGACTTGTGATTTGAATCAAAGTTCTCTTCATTGCTTTCATCTTTAATTTCCTGCATCTTCTCTGTTGGATCAAGGAGGGATTGGAGATCTAGACTTGTTTTCTAGTCTCCTCCACCCCTGAGATCTTCAACATCCTTTTTAATTTGCTGCAAATTAAGCATTGCTTTTCTGTTTTTAATCTTTCAAGCATTTTTAGTTTCTGTTGCATTGCTTCCAATTTACATTTCCTGCAAGTGCTCTAAGTTCTTGTTCACTGAAATTTTACTTCTCTGCTTACATTGTTCCCAATTTATTCTTCCTGTACTTTTGTTCCTCTGAAATTTACATTTGAGTTGCTGTGAGCTTGATTTAAATTTTCCTGCACTTTAAGCTTCCTGTTACTTGTTCTCAAGATCTCCTTGATTGCTTGCTTCGCTGCTCTCTTTAATTTCCAGCACCCAACCCCCTTTACATTTAATGCAATTTACATTTCTTGCAATTTAAGTTTCAGCTATTTTACTTTCTTGCACTTTAAGTTTCTGCAATTTTACTTTCTGCATTTTAATTTTCCTTACTATTTACATTCTGCTGCAAAAATTCTCACTCACCTATGTTATCTTGACTAAACTAATCACCCACTAAAGTTGCTTGATCCATCAATCCCTGTGGGATCGACCTCACTCTAAGTGAGTTATTATTACTTGATGCGACCCGGTACACTTGCCGGTGAGTTTTGTGTTGGATCGTTTTCCACACATCACTATAGAGGTTGATAAAGCTAAAATAGAAATCATTGAAAAGCTTCCTGTGCCTGTTAATGTGAAAGCAGTAAGGATCTTTCTTAGGCATGATGGTCTCTACAGGAGGTTTATCAAGGATTTTTCAAAAATAGCAAAACCATTGAGCAATTTGCTAATGATTGATAGCCCTTTCATCTTTGATGACAGTTGCAAGCATGCCTTTGAAACTTTAAAGAGAAAACTCATTACAGCACCAATTATCACACCCCCTGATTGGGAATTACCTTTTGAACTTATGTGTGATGCAAGTGACTTTGCAATTGGTGCTGTTTTGGGGCAAAAAGAAAGACAAGCTGCACCATGTCATATATTTTTCTTGCAAGGTGTTAAATGAAGCACAAAAAAATTATACCACCTACTGAGAAAGAGCTTTTGGCAATTGTATATACATTTGATAAATTTAGACAATACTTGATTGGTTCAAAGGTTATAGTGTATACTGACCATGCTGCTCTCAAGTATCTAATGTCTAAACAGGATTCAAAGCCAAGGCTTATTAGGTGGGTGCTGCTGCTACAAGAATTTGACATTGAAGTGAGAAATAGGAAGGAGAATGAGAATCAAGTAGCAGATCATTTGTCAAGAGTGCCACAAGAAGCCAATCCAGATATACCACATCAAGTGAATGAAAAATTCCCTGATGAACATCTTTTCCAAGTTCAGCAAGCACCTTGGTTTGCTGACATAGCAAACTACAAGGTGGGAAGGAAGATACCTCAAGAATTCTCCAAGAAACAAGTGAAAAAGCTACTCAATGAAGCAAGAAAATTTTTGTGGGATGAACCTTTCATATTCAAGAGATGTTATGATGGAATGATTAGGAGGTGTGTCCCTGAAAATGAAATGAGAGATATATTGTGGCATTGTCATGGTTCAGCCTATGGTGGACACTTTGGATCAGAAAGAATAGTTGCTAAAATACTGTTGAGTGGATTATTCACCAGAGAGTTTGTTCACTAATGTAATGAATGCCAAAGAGCTAGAGGATTGACAAGAAGGAATGAGATGCCTCAGAACTACATCCTAGAAGTGGAGCTATTTGATCTTTGGGGCATGGATTTCATGGGCCCGTTTCCTCCCTCTTTCTCTTTCAAATATATTTTGGTAGCAGTGGAGTATGTCTCAAAGTGGGTAAAAGACATAGCCACAACCACATGTGATGCACAAATTGTCCTCCAATTCCTTAAGAAGCACATTTTCACTATATATGGAGTGCCCAAGGGTCTTGTCCGTGATGGTGGTAGTAATTTCTGCAACAAGCAGATGGAGAAACTCCTTCACAAATATGGAGTGATTTATAAAGTAGCCACACCATACCACCCCCAGACTAATGGCCAGGCTAAGTTAGCAAATAGGGAGTTGAAGAAGATCTTAGAGAAAACAGTAGGAAGCACAAGAAAAGATTGGGCCATGAAGCTAGAAGATGCACTATGGGCATATAGGACAACATTCAAAACTCCTATTGGAAAGTCCCCTTTTCAACTGTTATATGGCAAATCTTGTCACCTCTATATAGTGCTTGAGCATAAAGCTTTCTGGGCCACTAAACTCCTCAACCTTGATTCTCAAGCAGCAGGGGAAAAGAGACTACTGCAACTAAATGAGTTGGATGAGTTTAGGCTAGAAGCTTATGAAAATGCTAAGATATAAAAATAAAAAGCTGAGAGGTGGCATGACAAAAAGATCTCAAGGAAGGAGTTCAAACCAGGACAGCAAGTACTCTTGTATAACTCCAGGCTCAAAGTCTTCCCCGGCAAGCTCAAATCCAAATGGACTGGTCCTTACTTGGCGACAAAGGATCTCCCTTATGGAAGCCTTGAATTGTTAGATGAAGCAACAAACAGCTATTTCACAGCAAACGGTCACAGGGCAAAGCCTTACTTGGGAGGTCGATGGGACAAAGAAAAGGAAGTTCAGAACCTGAGCTGAGCAAAAATGAAGGATGTCAAGCTAGTGACAATAAAGAAGCACTTGTTGGGAGGCAACCCAACCTGAGGTAGTTTTCTTTTCATAGCTATTTCAATAAAAAGGTTGAGTGGCTTTATCTGTATTGCAAGGAGATAAGTTTGGTGTTGCACACCAAAACAATTTAAGGGAGAATAAAGGATGCTAAGTTTGGTGTTCCACCAAAAATCTCATTTAAAAACACAATTTCACCTTTTGCATAAAGGGTTGCTAGCTCCAAGCAATCAGAGAAACTACTTAACCAGTGTCTATTTTCTAGTTTGTAGTTTTATTGCCTTTAGCAAAGACAAAAGGGTTCACATATGGTTGACTTGATGCATAAGAAACATTGGCATGGAACTAAGTTTGGTGTTCACACACCAACTAAGTTCAAAAGCCCACAAACAACTCATGCATGCTAACCATTTGCCTAAGGGCTTGAGAAACAAGCAACTTTTAAGGATTATGCAGGAAAACATTCAACCTGTGAAAGGGTGACAAACCCCATTTTGACGGTTTATCTTGTATTGATTTTTGGGGATTTTATAACCTTTTACCCACATTTATTCAATGAAATAGCATGGTTTTATAACTTCTCCTTTAATTGTGCTTAAGAGTGAAAGCATGCTTTTTAGGTCTTAAAATGAATAAATTTAATTCACCTTGATTCCATTAGATGCCTTGATATGTTTGTTAAGTGATTTAAGGTTTAGGAGGCAAAGATTGGATCAAGGGAATGAAGAAAGAAGCATGAAAAGTTGGAGAACTCATGAAGAAATGAAAGAACCGGAAAGCTGTCAAGCCGACCTCTTCGCACTAAAACGACCATAACTTGAGCTACAGAGGTCCAAATGATGCGGTTCTAGTTGGGGTAGAAAGCTAACATCCGGGGCTTCGAAACGATATAAGATTTGCCATAGTTGCTACACGTATGGTGGCGCGCACGTGCAAAGTATGCGCACGCGCTGTTGGTGCACGTGATCACTTCATGCAAACTCGTGGCTAGCGAATTTACAAGCCTTGTGGGCCCAATCCAACTCATTTCTAATGATATTTAAGCCAAGGATTGAAGGGGGAATGAACATACTTTACCATATGTTAGTTACCATTAGTCATAGTTTAGTTTTAGAAGTAGTTAGAACTAGTTTCTAGAGAGAGAAGCTCTCACTTCTCTCTAGAATTAGGATTAGGATTAGGTTTAGTTCTTAGATCTAGATTTAGATTCATCTTCTTCTACTTCTATTCTCTCAATTCCTTGTAGTTACATTCATTCTTCTCCTACTCTTTTGGTGTAATCTCTTTTATGTTGTTCTTATATTTTGTTGTAGATCTAGTATTGTTCCTTCTACTTTCTTTCAATTCAATTCAAGGTAATTCATAATAATTGTGTTTCTTTTGATTGTTGTTGTTAACTTCTTTCAATAATTGTTGTTGTTCCTCTTGGCCTAGGTAGAGTAATTAGTGACTCTTGAGTTATCTAATTCCTTTGTTGATTGATAATTAGAAGTTGCTAATTGATTTGAATGCCTCTAAAGCTAGTCTTTCCTTTAGGAGTTGATTAGGACTTGAGGAATCAAATTGATTCATCCACTTGACTTTCCTCCATGGTTAGAGGTTGACAAAGTGGGAGTAATGGACAATTTGCCATCATATCTTGCCAAGAGCTTTGCTAGTTGTTAGTTTATTTTCTTTGCCATTTATATTTCTTGTCTAAAATCTTAAAAACCCCAAATATAACTCACAACCAATAACAAGACACTTTATTGTAAATCCTAGGGAGAACGACCCGAGGTTTAAATACTTCGGTTATTAATTTTAGGGGTTTGTACTTGTGACAAACAAATTTTTGTATGAAAGGATTATTGCTTGGTTTAGAAACTATACTTTACAATGAGATTTCATTAGTGAAATTCTAAACCGTCAAAAATCCGTTAATCAAAATGGCGTCGTCGCCGGGGATTTGCAATGGTGTTATGTTAATGGTTATTGTACATATGTTAATAGTGTAAATAGCTTGTCTTTTGCTTGTTTACTAGATTTTGTTAGTTTTATTTTGTCTTTCCATAATGAATTCTCACTATGGCTATGAGTTTGGTCCTGATTGTGTTGTAGGAAATGTGAACTTTAATGGCAACATGTACCATGGATGGAACCATCAAAGATGGGAGGAGCCTCAAGGAATTGATCACTCCTATTGGCAACAACCTCCGGATACTTATAGGTATAATTTCCATCCTAATGCATGTCAATTTAATGGCTATGATGACTCTTCTTGTGACACTCAACAAGCACCATCATATGCCTATGAATCTCATCCTCAACATGAACCTCAACCATACTCACAAGCCTTTCCACATCAAGCACCTTCCTATGATCCATATTCACCATATGACCAATCATTCATGCCATATTCTTATGACCATTATGAGCGAGAACCCTTAGAACCACCACAACCCTATCAAGATTACTCCCAAGAACCACCTCAATACACACCATCTCCACAATTTTATCAAGAAGAACCACCTTCCTACCATGAATCCTCTCTCCAAAATAATGAACCTTCCTACTCACCCCAAGCCCCAATAGATGATTCTCTTACCTTGCTACTTCAAGGACAAGCGGATATGCAAAGGAACACCTTAGAGTTTGTGACTAACTTGACCAAGGTAGTGCATATTTTAGCCTACAAATGTCTGAACACTCAAGGTGCTTCCATAGCCACATATGGAGAATCAATTGAAGAGCAAAGCATGAAGGAGAGATTGAAAACTCCGGTGGGGGATGAGGGATGCTATTTTGTGTTGGAACAATTGGGGGAGCCTATGATCATTGAAGAAAAGGAAGAAGTGGTTGAAGATCTAGGGGATGTTGAAAGTCCATGGGAATGTAGCATCATGGAGCACTTTCCCAAGACGCTTGATATTGATGTTGAGGAGGGTGCGCAACCTCCAAGGCATGTCATAGTTGAAGACTTGGGAGAAGCTTATTAAGAGATGGATTCAATCATGGATGAATTCCTCTCTACAATGGAATCCTCTCCCATTGGACATGAAGTTGAAACTATAAAAGAGTGTGCACAACCTCCCAAGGATAACGAAAATGGCATGGTATATATTGAAATTGAAGAATATGAAGAGGTTGCTCAAGAGATGAACTCATTCATCAATGAATTCCTATCCAAAGTTGAATCACCTCCCATTAAACAAGATGAAGCTCTTGAAGACAACACCAAGCCACGTAACAAAGGGGATGAGGTTGAAATTGAAGAAGTTTGTGAAGAGGTGGAAATAACTAAAGAAGAGCCTAAAGAAGCAGACCTTGCATTGTCTAAGTGTGGGGAGGTCTCCCTTCCCAAGTCACCATCCAAAACAACATTCAAGTGGGTAAAATTCTTATCCCTAAGCTTTACTTTCTCACTTGAATATGGTTTAATTGAAAATGATGGTCAACTTAGAGCTCTTTGTGGAGTCAAAAGTATAAGAGAGTTGTGTAGTGGTTGGAAACATCATTCTAAGCTCATGACGGTTGTAAGCTCAAAATTCAAGAGCAATGGTTGGTGTGAAACCAAATGGCATGGGTCTAGGAAGTTGTTTGGAGGTTTCTTTGAGAATTCCAAGGCCATACCACCCGGATGGAATAATGACGATCAATCTAAGGACGGGTGTCAAAACAAAGTATGGGATCCCGGATAGCACAATGAAAATCAAATTTGGGAGCTCATGGTTTGTGGAGAACTCCATCAAAGTTTGAAGATATTGAAATTGAAGAATGGAGCTTATTGGAGATTCAAGCATTGGTGGAAGTTCCAAGATGAGTACAAGCACAAGCCACCTTGAGAAGAGCTCCCCATAAGTCCAACTTAAGGACTTAAACTAAAAGTGCTAGGTGGGAGACACCCCACCATGGTAAACTCTTTCCATACTCTTTTAGTTTTGTTAATAAGTGAATTGAGTTGCCATTGTAGGTAGATTCTCATTTTCATTTTTATCTTTTGTAAATATTGGTAGAATTAGTTTAATTTCTTGTTTTTATTGTTTTATTGAGTTTAGTTAGAAGTATAATATGATAAATAAGGTGTTAGGGTGTTTTGGTAGCTGTTTGGAGGATTGAAAGGCTTGGATTGGTGCAAGAACTTAAAAAAAAAAATTTTGAAAAACTGAACACCATCCACGCGTGCGCGCACCTAACGCGTACGCGCACCTGAGCATTTTCGACCATCCACGCGGACGCACACTGTACGCGTACGCGTGGATGCAAAATTTCACCTCCAGCCAAAAACCCGAGAGTTAGGCCTGCACTGTGCGAACATTGGGCCTAAGGCACAAGTCTATGCACGCGTGAGCGCACCTGGCGCATACGCGCACATGATCTTAAATTGGCATGCACGCGCACGCACACTGTGTGCGCGCGCGTTGATTGCACAATCTGCACCCCCGGTACCTTTACCCGAGAGTTGTGCCAAACTTGGGCCGACACTATGCCTCCGGCCTAACTCGATGCACGCGTGCGCGCACCTGGCGCATACGCGTCCTTCAACCAATATACCCATCGACGCGTAAACATGCATGACGCGCACGCGTCCGTAAAAAAAAAAATAAAGAGTTTTTTTTCTCCCCTTCCATTTTCTTTTGTTTATCACATTCGCATACTTCTACTCTTCCCATTTTCATTTAGTTTTTGTAGCATGTTTTTGTTTTTTTTTAAGTCATTTTAATAATGGTGTTGCATCTTCCTACTCAATTGTTGAGACTTTCTTACATTATTTTGGTGCTTCTTGACTTGTTTGATATTGTTGGGTGATGAAACTTTTAAATCAATGCTTCATCTTGTATGACTCTTGTGTCCTTGTGCATTGATATGACCTCATATTGTCCTTCATGACCCACTTCTTCTCATTTGAACTTGATGCTCAATACACTCTTCATGCTTTAACTTTACTCTTGCATCGAGCTTAATGATATGCCTTAGCTTACATTGTTTTCTCACTCACATGCTTAGCTAACATGTAGTAGGGAATCATACTCTTAGTTGGCATTAGCCCTTGCCTATGTTCTAATTGCCTTGATATCTTTGTTATAGGCTTAATTTTCTCTCCTTTTCTTTCCTTTTAGGTTGGCCACCAAGGAGGGAGGAAGGAAAAGCTGTTAAATGGGGCAACAAACAAGTCACCCGCACAACCTTTTGAAGGAGCTCATCAATTGTAGCAACCCGTCCACTTTGCTCTTCTTTGAGTGCACCGAGGACGGTGCAAACTTTTAAGTGTGGGGAGGTCGTCCGACCGTTCAGCGATTTTGGGTGACAAGTTTCTAATTCCAACACTTTTGCATTTCATTCTAGGATTTTAGGATTTTTACTTGCATTCTCTTAATTTTTGCATATGTATACACAATAAGCTTAGTCAAAATAATGAAAATTTTCAAGATTTCTATCTATAGGGCACCTTAATTGATTTGAGTGAAAACTCTTCATAGAACTTGCTTGAAATATATATATTGTGGATCATATTTTTGAGCTAAGAACACAAGCAAGTGAGATTTGAGCCTAATGGTGTGGTTACATCCTATAACCACTTATTTTCCTTCTTGTGTGCATTATTCTCTTTCTATGAATGTAATCTTTGATTTGTTTGATTCTTTATGTCCATTATTTTGTGTATACATGCATTTATATGATTGAGGCCATCATTTCATTAGCTCACTTACCCAAATGGCTTTACCTTTTATCTTCCTTTGTTAGCCAAATTTGAGCCTACGAATAACCCACTTTGTTCTTAATTTAGCACATTACAAGCCTTAAAGCGAAAAACAATAAATGTCCTTAATTTGGATCTTTGATTAGCTTAGGCTAGTGTGTGTGAGTATCATTCAAGTATGGGAACCTTGGGACATTGGGTGAATAAAAGGGTAGTTTTGTATTATTATTGAAAATATTGGAAATTGGGTACATACTCATGTATTGATCAAATGTAAAACCTTATGCATTGAGATTCTTGTATATAGAAAGAAAAAAAATGAGAAAAACAAAAGAAAAAGAAAAGAAAAATAATATGAAAAAGAAAAAAAGAAAAAAATAGAAAAAGAAAGAAAAAGAAGAAAAAGAAAGAAATAAAAAGGGGACAAAATGCCCCAAAGCAAAGTGTAGTCCAATAAACTCAATGCATATGTGTTGTGAAATGAAAAGGAATACATGAGTATGTGAAAAAGTGAGGAATGGGTAGTTAGATTAGAACTTAATTGTATAGGATGTCATAGGCTAGGTGGGAAGTTTAAGCTTATCAAAGATTCAAATTCCAAGCTCACTTAACCAAATATGCATCCTACCTTGACCCTAGCCCCATTACAACCTATGAAAAGACCTCATGATATATGTATGCATGCATGAAATATTTGTTGATTGTTAGAAGAAAAACAAATCTTAGAAAGCATGATTAGGAGAGAATTGAGAGAATCGACCCTAAACACTTGAGCGAATAGAGTGCAAACACTACCGATGAGGGTTTGATGCTCAATTACATGTTTCCACCAATGATCATCTCCTTTCATGCAAGTTTGTAAAAATATTTAATAGCTCAATTCAATTGTGGTTTGGCATGGTTGTTAATACCTTTTGCCCTTGTGCTTATATATGCTTCTTGGGAACTGATTTATTTTGACCAAGCAATTGCATTCAGGTAGATAGTTGCATATAGGTAGATTGCATTTAGTTAGTTTTCATTGAATAAATGTTGATCCCTTTGCTTTCTCTTGGTTTAAGCATGAGGACATGCTTGGTTTAAGTGTGGGGAGGTTGACAAACCCCATTTTGACGGTTTATCTTGTATTGATTTTTGGGGATTTTATAACCTTTTACCCACATTTATTCAATGAAATAGCATGGTTTTATAACTTCTCCTTTAATTGTGCTTAAGAGTGAAAACATGCTTTTTAGGTCTTAAAATGAATAAATTTAATTCACCTTGATTCCATTAGATGCCTTGATATGTTTGTTAAGTGATTTAAGGTTTAGGAGGCAAAGATTGGATCAAGGGAATGAAGAAAGAAGCATGAAAAGTTGGAGAACTCATGAAGAAATGAAAGAACCGGAAAGCTGTCAAGCCGACCTCTTCGCACTAAAACGACCATAACTTGAGCTACAGAGGTCCAAATGATGCGGTTCCAGTTGGGTTAGAAAGCTAACATCCGGGGCTTCGAAACGATATAAGATTTGCCATAGTTGCTACACGTATGGTGGCGCGCACGCGCAAAGTACGCGCACGCACTGTTGGTGCACGTGATCACTTCATGCAAACTCGTGGCTAGCGAATTTACAAGCCTTGTGGGCCCAATCCAACTCATTTCTAATGATATTTAAGCCAAGGATTGAAGGGGGAATGAACATACTTTACCATATGTTAGTTACCATTAGTCATAGTTTAGTTTTAGAAGTAGTTAGAACTAGTTTCTAGAGAGAGAAGCTCTCACTTCTCTCTAGAATTAGGATTAGGATTAGGTTTAGTTCTTAGATCTAGATTTAGATTCATCTTCTTCTACTTTTATTCTCTCAATTCCTTGTAGTTACATTCATTCTTCTCCTACTCTTTTGGTGTAATCTCTTTTATGTTGTTCTTATATTTTGTTGTAGATCTAGTATTGTTCCTTCTACTTTCTTTCAATTCAATTCAAGGTAATTCATAATAATTGTGTTTCTTTTGATTGTTGTTGTTAACTTCTTTCAATAATTGTTGTTAGATTCTCTTCTTGTTGTCAAATTGCTTTGCTTTTCTTTTCTACCTTCCAAGTGTTTGATGAAATGCTTCGTTGGATTTTAGTGTAGGTTTTGTTCCTCTTGGCCTAGGTAGAGTAATTAGTGACTCTTGAGTTATCTAATTCCTTTGTTGATTGATAATTAGAAGTTGCTAATTGATTTGAATGCCTCTAAAGCTAGTCTTTCCTTTAGGAGTTGATTAGGACTTGAGGAATCAAATTGATTCATCCACTTGACTTTCCTCCATGGTTAGAGGTTGACAAAGTGGGAGTAATGGACAATTTGCCATCATATCTTGCCAAGAGCTTTGCTAGTTGTTAGTTTATTTTCTTTGCCATTTATATTTCTTGTCTAAAATCTTAAAAACCCCAAATATAACTCACAACCAATAACAAGACACTTTATTGTAAATCCTAGGGAGAACGACCCGAGGTTTAAATACTTCGGTTATTAATTTTAGGGGTTTGTACTTGTGACAAACAAATTTTTGTATAAAAGGATTATTGCTTGGTTTAGAAACTATACTTTACAACGAGATTTCATTAGTGAAATTCTAAACCGTCAAAAATCCGTTCATCAAAATATGCTTCCAAAACATTAGACAGTGCCCAATCCAACTACACTACAACCGAAAAGGAACTCCTAGCCATTGTTTTTGCTTTGGACAAGTTCCGAGCCTATCTTCTTGGTTCCAAGGTTGTAGTGTACTCGAATCACGCAGCACTTAAGTATTTGTTGACCAAAAAGGAATCAAAACCGAGATTAATTCGTTGGGTGCTTTTGCTACAAGAATTTGACTTGGAGATCAAAGATAGGAGTGGTTCCCAAAACCTAGTGGCGGACCATTTAAGCCACCTCGAACACACAAAAGGCGACACCACCCCTATCAATGACTCTTTTCCTCTAGATGGTTTGCACACAATCTCATAAATAGTTCCTTGGTATGCCCTAATAGCAAACTACTTGGTTTCACGCATCTTCCCTCCCAATCTTAGCAAACATCAAAGGGATAAGCTGAAAAGCGAATCCAAATACTATGTTTGGGACGATCCTTATTTGTGGAGGTGTGGAGCGGACCAAATAGTGCGAAGGTGCATACCCCAAACCGAATTCCAAGCAATCTTGGACGCTTGCCACGCCTCCGAAGGAGGTGGCCACTATGGCCCCCAAAGAACGGCAAGAAAGGTCCTTGATTGCGGATTTTGGTGGCCAACTCTTCTCAAAGATGCTTCCCTCTATTGCAACTCTTGTCCCCAATGCATTCGATTTGGAAATATTTCCAAGAAGGACGAAATTCCCCAACAAAATATGCTTTTTTGTGAAATCTTTGACGTATGGGGAATCGACTTCATGGGACCATTTCCAAATTCCAATGGTTTTCTCTACATCTTGTTAGCCGTCGATTATGTGTCAAAATGGGTGGAGGCAATCCCCACCCGAACGGATGACGCTCATGTTGTTTATTCTTTTGTAAGGAACAATATCATTTGTCGCTTTGGCTCCCCAAGAGCAATCATTAGCGACCAAGGATCCCACTTTTGCAACAAAAAAATGGAAGGCCTCATGAGAAGATATGGCATCATACACAAAGTCGCCACGGCTTACCACCCTCAGACAAACGGCCAAGCTGAAGTTTATAACCGAGAAATCAAGCATGTGTTAGAGAGGATTGTGAAGCCAAATAGGAAGGATTGGAGCACTAAACTCTCCGATGCACTGTGGGCCTATCGAACGGCTTACAAGACCCCTATTGGCATGAGCCCCTTTCGGCTTGTATATGGTAAAGCGTGCCACTTACCGGTAGAAATCGAACACAAAGCATATTGATGCCAAGGCATCTTAGGCTAGTTTCACTAGCATTTTTCTGTTAGTTTTAGTTGTTTTATGCATTTTCTTGAGCTTAAAGTAACCAAGAATGGTTAAATGAACAACAAAGCAATGAACCATCCAAACAGTATGATTTTGATGCAAATTCCATGAGTTTTTAGTTATATTACTTGAATGCTATGAATGGAAGATTTCTCATGAAATTTTGCAAGACTTTGATGCAGTTGTTTGGATGATTTCAGGGAAGAAGAGGCTAGGCAAGGAAGCAACAAAATCAATAAAGGAAGCTTGAATATCACATGTGGAGTTTAAGTTCCAGTTTAAGCTTAAACTGGAACTTAAACTGCCAAGCCATATAATGCTGGGAAGTGGCGTTTAAGCTCTAGTTTAAGCTTAAACTGGAGCTTAAACGCCAGAATCATGAAAGCTGAGAAAAGCTGAAAGTGGTGTTTAACCTCCAGTTTAACCTTAAACTGGAAGTTAAACGCCAGAAATGAGAAATGCACCAGGGAGCATTCCCACGTTTAAGCTCCAGTTTAACCTTAAACTGGAGCTTAAACGTGTTCGACCAAAATTTTCCTCCAGGGGTTGCTTTCTTCATTTCCACGTTTAAGCTCCAGTTTAAGCTTAAACTGGAGCTTAAACGTGTTCGACCATTCCACACTCCTGGGTTGCTTTCTTCCATTTCCACGTTTAAGCTTCAGTTTAACCTTAAACTGAAGCTTAAACGTGTTCGACTACTTTACCCTCCAGGGTTGCTTTCTTCCATTTCCACGTTTAAGCTTCAGTTTAACCTTAAACTGAAGCTTAAACGTGTTCGACTATTTTTACCCTCCAGGGTTGCTTTCTTCCATTTCCACGTTTAAGCTTCAGTTTAACCTTAAACTGAAGCTTAAACTGCAACTTAAACGCCACTATTTGAAAAGGTTTCTGGGCCAAAAATATTGCAGTTTAAGTTAGCATTTGAGCACAAACATTAACTTAAACGTACTCTGGTATGAAACCCAATTGAATATCATGGTTTATGGGATTGGGCCTGAAGAATTGATGAGTCTGGAATTTCAATTTGTTGAGTCATGTGTCATTACTTGATTATTACTAAGTTGGCTCAATGAATGTTACAGA
The DNA here is from genome assembly GCF_003086295.3 of Arachis hypogaea. NCBI lineage: Eukaryota > Viridiplantae > Streptophyta > Magnoliopsida > Fabales > Fabaceae > Arachis > Arachis hypogaea. The sequence continues at coordinate 71,737,551 of NC_092036.1, forward strand.
ATTGGATCAGCAGCCTCATCAGGATTATGGATCATAAACCCAAAGCAAAAGGAAATCAGGGAAAGGCCTCAAAGCCCAAGAAACACAATAGAAGCTCAATTTAGAAAGTGTATAAATAGGATAGAATTTAAGTTAGTAAGAAAGAACTTTGGATCATTTTTCTAGTTTTCATACTTTTTGTAATTGAATTCAGAGCTATGACTCACTAAACCCCCTTTCATTGGGTTAGGGAGCTCTATTGTAATTCAATGAATCAATAATAGTTTTTATCTTCTTCTTCAATCGTTTCTCTTGAATTTTGTTAGAAAGCTTCTCGATCTAATTCCATTGGTTAGTTGTCTTGGGAAAGAAACTATCCATAATTGGAATCCTTCGGAACCTTGGGAAAGGAATGGAGGATTCATGCTAGAGAAGCTTTCTCACAGTGAATTGGATTGGGGTTTGGATGGATATTGTGACATGTAATCCTACCAAATTGTGGTTCATGAAACTGTGTGGTATAATCAGTGATCGAGCATCATCTCTTCTTATGAACATTTAAACCAAGGGATTGGGAATTTGTTTGTTTTTAGAGAGAATTGGTGAGCCAAGGGATTGGGATCCAATCATATAAGATTGCCAAGCAAAATTCAATGAATGCATTGGTTGAGGAAGGGATAAAAATGTTTTGATTCGGAGATCTCAGTATCTCCTGAACCCCAATGAATTTCCCCATTTCTGATCTACCACTTTCTCTTTACATTCTGCAATTAAATTCATGCAATCACCCCGATCCCTTTTTAATTTCAGCAATTTAGCTTCTCGCTCTTTAATTCATGCAATTCTCATCTAAATCTTGATTCCGCTCAACTAGAACACACTTCTAATCCGAATTGCTCACTCAACCAATCCTTGTGGGATTCGACCTCACTCTATTGTGAGTTTTTACTTGACGATAACCGGTGCACTTGCCGGAAGGAATTTTTGCCGATCGTGCAATTTCCTAAAATCGTAGCATCACATATTGGGCAATAAAAGAATGTAATATGAGCTTGGGTGGAGCCAGAGTAGAGAGAAAGCTTCAATTAGCGGAATTGGAATGCTTAAGATTAGAAGCTTATGACAACTCTAGACTCTACAAAGAAAAGTTGAAAGCCATCCATGACAAGAACATTAGAAGAAGAGAATTCCGACCCGGTGACCTAGTTCTACTTTACAACTCAAGATTGAGATTACTACCCGGAAAGCTTAGATCAAGGTGGGATGGACCCTATCAAGTGGAGAAGGTAGAACCTTTTGGGGTCTACCACTTGCGCCATCCATCTAGTCCGGAAATTTTCAAGGTAAATGGGCACCGTCTCAAATTGTACCATGGCGAGCAAAGAAAGACCTCCAAGGAATTTGAAGTATTCCTCTTGAGGGATGCACCTCTTGAACAAGAACTTTGAGATATTGAAAGTCCAACTTAAGGACGGTAAACAAAAGTGCTAGGTGGGAGACACCCCACCATGGTAAGATCTTCCTTTGTATATAGCCATTGCATTATTCTTTGATTGACACTAGCTTCACACTTAACCTCATGTTTGATAGTGAGATTTCAATCCTAATTCTGCTTCATCTGTTGAGTTCACTGATAGTTAATCAAGTTAAATCGCCTTACTATAGTACTGAAGTGGCTGTTTGAGGGGTTGGAATGTCGCAAGTGGTGCAAAATCATGCAAAATTTTGAAAAAAGCACCCCTCTGCGCGTGCGCGCCCTTGAGGCATTGGGCGACAACCCACGCGAACGCACACCGTGCGCGAACGCGTGGGTTGAGAGTAACACCCCTCCATATATTTACCCGAGAGTTACGCCCACACTAAGCCAGAACCATGCCTGAAGCATAGGCAACTGGCGCGTACGCGCACATCACGCGTACGCGCGCCTGGGCAGCATCTGCAGCTCGACGCGCTAGCGTACTGAGCGCGGCCGCGTCGAGCACTTTACTGCACACCTGGTACATACTCCAGAGAGTTAAGCCACTCTCGGGCCCACACTAAGCCACCAGCACAGCACCTTTGCCGCGTGCGCGCACCTGGCGCGCGCGCGTCCATACACTACCAACACCAGGTGCGTGTGCGCGCCTTCGCCGCGCCCGCGTCCCTAGTTCTGCACTCCCCTCTAGGCCACTCCATAGAGAGTTAGGCCCACCCTAGACCGATATCGTGCTTGGGGCATACCCCCTCAGCCGCGTGCGCGCCCAGTGCGCGTACGCGGCGTCAACCCTGTCGCCAACTTCTGGTACCTCGTCCAGAGAGTTGTGCCTCCTCTATGCCACCACTGAGCCACCAGCCCAAGCGCATGGGCGCGTGCGCGCAATGTACACGCACGCACCCCCACTCCACCTCGCTCATGCGCGCGAGCGCGCACCATGCGCGTACGCGCAGGTGATCGACGCCAACTTAAGAAGGGAGCCTACTTGCCCCCTTCATTTTTCCTCTTCTTACCCTCTTCTTCTCATTCTCTCTAGTACCCATCCACTCACACCATCTTTTCTTCCAGCCAACCACCTACCGCCGGTGATCCCACATCACACCACTCTACAACATCTTCTTCCGTATCCTCCTCTTTCTTTCAAGGTACTACACCAAGCTGCCCTCTCATTCCACCTATCTTCTCTTTTCTTAATCATTTGGTTTCACTTTCTTTTAGGTAGTCTCTTCCCTTCCCTCCTCCCACCTTTTAGTTATTCCTTTAGAATGTCTTTGTTTTCCTTTTCTTTCCTCTTTCTCCATTTAACTCTTCATAGACATTTGGGTCTCAACTTCTCTTGCATTGGTAGATGAGATGTGTTGCTTGTTTTCTCTTGTCATCACTGTGCACTGTAATCATTGATAAGGGATTGTGGAATGTTACATTACTTTCACCTTCAATCACAAACTATAACAAAGATGCACGCCAAGTGTTCGACGAAAGGCATACTTAATTTTTGAGTTCACTTTAACCACATTGCCTCTCCACTACTCACTTTTGCGTACATCCCAACATTCTCCAATCCATTCGCTCATTTTTTCTCAACTTGCTTCCCATTTTATATATTTAAGGGTATATGCTTCTCATGCTTCTTACTTGCATGCCTCTATTACCCTTGTACCACATGCAAATGAATTGCCTCACTCTTCACACGTTATCTTACTACATGTTGCAGCTGTCATGTAATATTGATTCCTAAACTATATGGCATAACCTTTCATTGCATATTTACGCTTCTTTGGGTTTGATGTTATTCCCTTCCTTTGCTATCACAGGATGGTCATCAAAAAGGATAAAGGAAAGGCTCCGAAGAAGCCAGCTTCCACTAAAGCGCACCAAGAACCAACGGCCAAGCCGCTCTTAAAGAAGACCAAGGGCCCCGTTGATGTTCTCGAAAAGGACAACCCACCGAGAGATTCAAACAAGTTCCCCAACCGCTACTGCGAACTTGTTCACTCAAGAATGGTTGAAAGGAACTACCACCCGGAGCCCCTTCTTGTCTTACCGGCTCATCTCGATCCGATTGTGATGCCACAAATTGACCGGAGACAATGGCGGTTCCTCTTGAGACAACCGAAGGAGGCTAATCTCTCATGGGTGGTAGAATTCTATTCCAACTACCACTCACCCTTTCTCACATCGGTATTTGTGCGCCGGAAGCAAGTGTCAGTCACAGTGGACACTATCCGAGAGGTCCTTAGGATTGAGCCATTGACAGATCACTATGACGCTTACCAAGAAGTCTTGACAGCATGTGATGACCGTGCATTCGATTGGAGCGCTATCCTCTGCATAATTGCTATACCTGATGCATGCTGGATCCGGGGGACCATAAAGCGACGACCAAAGGGTTTGGATGCCCGATACCTCACTCAAGAAGCTACGGCATGGGCCCAAATTTTGGCTCACTACGTGCTCCCGAGCACCCATGGGTCATCCATCACCGCCGAGCTTGCCTTATTGATCTGGTGCATCTTAACCAAGAAATCGGTCGACATTTCGCATGCCATTCGGCAATCCATGGGACGTATTCATGCCAAGGGAAATCTACCATTCCCAGCTATGGTAACCGAATTGGTTGCAAGGGCCGGCGTCAACCGAGAGGCTAAAGATAGGAGAACCTCGATTCCGGTCGAAGGTGATGTCATTCCAACCAAGAGGTGCCTCAAGCCCCCGGAACGCACCAAGGACTTTGGACTACCCACACCGACAAGCAACCCTACCACATCATCTACACCACAAAAGTCAGCGACCCAACGCCTTGAAGACCTTCACAAGAAATTGGACCGTTACGAGAGGCGTAGCCAACGCCGACATGCTCATGTGAAGAAACTTCTAAGCGTAGTCACACCACCTATGGAGGAGCCAGATATCTCCACATCCACCGCAACTTCAAGCGAGGATGGCGATGACATTGGAGATGCGGGACACTCGGGACTCGACCACCCACTGCGCCTCACCTATAGCACGGAAGACCGTGCTAAGTTTTAAGTGTGGGGAGGTCGACCGACCGATCTCTGTAGGTAACACCCAAATAAATTCTTGCTCCTTGAACTCCATCATAATTAGGATAGGTTGCATGATTAGGTTTAGTTGGCACCATTCGCATGATAAATCTACCAGGTTGGAACAATGAAACTCTTTTCAGGAAACTAATACTTTGGGGCAACAGTGGCATTGCCAATTTTAAAATATTTTGATGCCAAAAAATTGCATGAAGAATTACATTTTGGAACATGGATTTTGAGTTAAGAACACAAGCTAGTGAGTTTTGAGCCTAATTGCGTGGTTACATCTTATAACCACTTATTTTCCTTCTTGTGTGCATTATTCTCTTCCTATGATGTAATCTTTGATTTCTTTGAATCTTTATGTCCATTATTTTGTGCATTCATGCATTTACATGATTGAGGCCATCATTTCATTTAACTCACTTACCCAAATAACCTTACCTTTTATATTCCTTTGTCAGCCAATTTGAGCCTACGATTAACCCACTTCGTTCTTATTTTAGCACATTACAAGCCTAAAGCGGAAAACAATAAATGTCCTTAATTTGGATCTTTGAATAGCTTAGGCCAGTGTGTGTGAGTACTATTCAAGTGTGGGAATCTTGGGACAGTGGGTGAATAAAAAGGTAGTTTTATATTTTTATTGAAATTATTGGGAATTGGGTACACACTCATGTATTGATCAAATGTAAAACCTTATGCATTGATGCTCTTGTATATAAAAAAAAAAAGAAGAAAAAAAAAGGGGGAAACAAAATGCCCCAAAGCAAAGTGTAGTTCAATAAAATCAATGCATGGGTGTTGTGAAACAAAAAGGGATACATGAGTATGTGAAAGAGTGCAAAATGGGTAGTTAGGCTAGCTTTGAAAGTGTATAGAATGTCATAGGTTAGGTGGGAAGTTTAAGCTTATCAAAGATTCAAATCTCAAGCTCACTTAACCATATATGCATCATACCTTGACCCCAACCCCATTACAACCGAAGAAAAGACCTCATGATAGTTGTATGCATGCATGAAATATATGTCGATTGTTAGAAGAAAAACAAATCTTGAAAAGCATGATTAGGGGAGAATTGAGTGAATCAACCCTAAACACCGAGCGGTTAGAGTGTAAACACTTCCGGTGAGGGTTCGATGCTCAATTCCTTGATTCCCGGCTCTCACGAGCATTCCTCATGCAAGGCTGCATACACCGCATTTGATGCTTAGAAATTGGCAAGTCCCATACCTTGACCACCATTGTGTCCCATGTGCTCGCATTTGTCATGAGAAGGTTGATTTGTTCCTAACCAAGTAGGAAATAGCATTAGTCATAGTTGCATTCATATAAGTAGGCTGTACTTCATGAGTCTCACACTTTTGTGATTCCTCGGTCTTCTATGTTTCTTTTGCATTTCTCCAAGCATGAGGACATGCTAGAATCTAAGTGTGGGGAGGTTGACAAACCCCATTTCGAGGGTTTATCTTGTGCTAATTTCAGGGGTTTTATCAATGATTCCACACACTTTCTGTATGAAAATACAAGGATTTGCATTCCTCTCCTAGTTTTGCACCATGGATGAAAACATACTTATTTTGCACTAAAATAGATACATTTCTAATCCTCTCTCGATGCCATTCGATGCCGTGACCCGTGTGTTAAGTGGTTCCAGAATACAGGGCAAAAATGGACCCGAAGAGAGAAGGAAGATGGGAGCAAAGGAAGGGAGCAAGAGAATTAAGCCTTGGAAATCTCGGCATGGGCGCGTGCGCGCACTTGACGCGTCCACGTGGATAGAACAACTAGAAGCCGAAGCCAAAAGTCAAGCCACAAGTCGGCTTGCGTAGCGGCTAAGCCATGATCTTCTTGGGCGCGCACGCGTACGTCATGCCTCCGCGTACATTCCAAAATACATCCATGGCGCGCGCGCATACCTTGCGCGTACGCGCCGATGTTCGAATGTGATTTTTTTTAGAAGTCACGTGACTTAGGCGTGGAGTTGGTTGGAGATCCCATTTTTGGGGAATGCCTTGGCGGGAAAAGTTTAAGAGGACCAGAGGAGCAAGGGTCAAGGACACTTAGTTCATTTTCTAGTTTTAGATATTTTTGAGGGAGAGTGAGTTACACTCTTGGAGGAGGAGAGAGAGATCTCAAGCTCTTACTAGGGTTCTTCTTCATCAAAATTCTGAAATTTCACCCACACTTTGGTGAGATCCATTGCAATTCTCACCTTACTTTGTTCATGTAATAGATTTTCTTCTCCAATTTCAAGTTGTAGTTGTAATTGCTAAAATCCCTTAGATCTAGGATTCAACTTTATGATTTTGGATTTCATTAATACTTTGAGATTTTGATCCTCATTGTTGCTCTTTGACATTTGTTGTTAATTCCTTGTGTTGCAATACCTTTAATTCTACTTTTCTTCTCATTTTACTATGACTTTCTTTCTTGCTCATCACATGTTTGATAAAATGTCAATACTAGTTATGGAGTAGAAAATTCTCACTTGGCATAGGGTTGGATCATTAGAAGAAATTGAATAGTTGTGTCAATTGTTGATTTGGAATTAGGGATTGTTAATTGACTTGGAGTGCACTAAAGCTAGATTCCCATGAGGTGAAGCTAGGACTTGTGACTCAAGTTGATTACCTTCATTTGACTTTCCTCTATACCTAGGGGATGACTAAATGAGGCATGGCCTAATTGTTATCTTCATTGAAAGAACTATAAGGATATGCATTCAATTGTCAACCCTAAGCCAAGACCTTTAATGATTGATTGCTTGTTTCCTATTACATTGCTAAAACCTTCAAAGAACCTTAACAAATCTTTCTACTCAATAAGATGCACATTTTGGCAATTCCAAGGGAGGACGACTCGGGAGACTAGTACTCTCGGATATAGATTGTAGGATTATTTCGTACGAAATTTGAGTGTCGATTGGACTATACTCACGATCATATTCATCCTTGAATTCTAAATCGGCATGCTAAATTTCATTTATCAAAGGGTTCTGCATCATCATCCAAAGGAGGAGCAACAGATAGAAATAATAATGACAGAAGGAAAAGCTGAGAGACATTCCTAACAGGTTGTATTGACACTTAATCCTTGTTGTTGTGAAGTATTTTTAATTCCTATATGTCTTGCTGAAGTATTCAATTAAGTGCAAGTGGAGATGTTTGCTAAGAATGCTAGCCTGCATATTGTGATTGTCATAACTCATTAGCTTGAATTCTGTTTTGTTTCCCTTCTGCACAAATAAAACAAAAATGTTTGAAATAGAAAGTGAATGTTCAATGTTGTAGAAATTAGAATGAGAATTCAGTGGTGGTGCTTGTTTGATTCAATGGTTAGCTCAAATAACAAAAACTGCATAATAACATGTTCTTTGAAGTGTGAATTGGTTTGCTACTATAAAATTCTATTATCAATGAATATCATTTGAGAATGAAGCTAAATAAGAAAGAAAAAGAAAGAGAAAAGCCAAGAGTTGGCAAAGAAACAAACAATAAGGCTAGACACCAATAGCTTGGACCCTAGGACATATGCTTGTGGTGTTTTTGTACTAGGATATGCTTGGACAAGTAGGTTCTGAGGAGTATTTTGAAACTTGGCCACTTAGATCAATTGATCTGGGATTGCCAACTGAAAATCCACTATCAAGAGCAACCTAGTTACGAAGCATTTAGTAATCCAAAGAGATGTTGGGCATTAATGCTCCTAGGAAGAAATTGTGAGCCATGTGTCTGTGGTGAAGAAATGTTGAGCAAAATTGAGCCAAAAGGGCTGTTGCAACATTTGCCACCAAGCCTTCATTAATAAAAAGCTTCCTAAGCAAAGTAAAGAAAGGAAAAGCTAGCAAGGAATCAAGCAAAAGTAAGGCATTCTAGCAGCAACTCTAGTGAACATTTAAGGAAACATTTCTTATCTGTCAGCAAGTAATAGATGAGCTACCATTGTCTGCAAAAAAAACCCCATAAACCAAGTTCAATTATCTGCTAAATAAGGACATGCATACTTCTCTATTTTATTTCATTTTCTCTTATGATTAGTGCTTGTTTAGGGACAAGCAAGGTTTAAGGTTGGTGTTGTGATGACAAGTCATCTTATGCTAGCTTTTCAAGCAAGGTTTTATGTACTTTCTTGCATTTTAAGTAAGTGATTTGGAGTGGATTTGCATGGTTTTGTTAAATCAATCAATCATCCTTTATTTGACACAAAATCATAAGGTTTAAGCTATAATTAGTTGGTTTTTGAATGATTTATAAACCTTGTGAATTTGGTGATGCTTTGATTGGTTATTTTGATTACTTGTAGGTGAAGAAAAGAAAGAAATCAAGAAAGCATGCCTATTAAAGTGTGGCCCAAGGGAATGAAAGCGTGGCATTCAAGCAAACCAATGCCATAGCACTAAAAAAGTGAGCGTAGCTCTCAAAAAGTGAGCGCTGGTGTGAAGAAAGCCAAGCACCCATGGGAGCAAGAGGCGTGGCGCTGCGTTGAGAAAGATAACTAAGCGCCCAAGGAAGCAAGCAAAATGAGTAGCACTCGGTTATCTCATTTTCCTTTATCGTGCCTCAACCAAAAGAAAATCAAGGCGCAATACCACGGAGTGAAGCAACCAAGGTTCAAACCTTGCACCTGAGGAACCAAGAGAAGCGCTACTTGCAAGAAAATAGGCCAAAATGGCTTCAGTGAGGTTCAAAGAGAGGATCCTTGCACAAGCAATAAGGGGCACTCAGTTCCCTTACTTAATTGAGCGCTACTTTCCATTGCTACACTTGCAAGGAAAGGGGCACCAAATTGGCCTCACTAGGATTCGAAGAGGGAGCTTCCCCCCATGCGCACAAAGGGCATTCGATTCCCTTACTTCACTGAGTGCCACTCTTCATGAATTGCTGGACAAAATGCATTCCTCAAGGCTCGAACAAGGAAGCTTCCACCCAAATCTTGGAGTGTTACGTTAACCATGTTAACTGAGCGCGAGTTTCACAAATTGAGGGGCCAAGGTGGCCTCAGCAAAGTCTCGAAGAGGAGTTCCAATTCTTCACCAATTTGAAAAGCCCACTCCACAGTCTGAAGATCAAAATTAGAAGGTGTATAAATAGGAGTTAGTTTGATTTGTAGAGGACTTTTTCTTTCACTTTTGAACTTTCTTTCATTTTTAGTTTTATTTTTAGCTCACTTTTATATTTTAGCTTTGAATTGGGGAATTGGGATTGAGATCGGAGTTCTCTTCCTCCTTGTTCTTGCCTCTGCACATTCTACTTCCTGTGTTTGAATTTTGGATCGAGATTGAAGGAATTCGGTTTCAAATGTTGATCTGAAACCTCTTTGGTCTTCTTCTGCATAATCTTAGTGAATTGAAAATTGAATCGGAGTTTCCTTTATTACTTTCATCGTCTTTTCTTTTGCAAATTGTTTTCTGTTGGATCGAGGAAGAAATTGAGATCTAGACCTATTTTCTAGTCTCATTGATCCCCTGAGTTCTTTACTTGTCTTTTTAGATTTCACAATTGAGTTGAGTTTTCATGCTGTTTTGCTTCTTCAAGCAATTTTTCTTTTTTGTTTGAGATCTGCTGCATCCCATTTCATATTCTAGCTTTCTGATTAATTGCACTTTAAATTCTCTTATTAATTGTGAATCCCAACTTCCAATGCCTTTTAATCTTTCAACAATTTTACATTTCTTGCAATCTAAGTTTCAGTCATTTACATTACTTGTTCTTTAAGATTCAGCTCTTTTACTTCTTCTGCACTTCAATTTACTGTCAATCCTCCCTCTCCCTTTTACTTTCATGCAATTTAGCTTCTGTTAATTAAAATTCACTCAAATCATCAACTGTTTGCTTAACTAAATCAACCATCTAACGAAAATTGCTCAATCCATCAATCCCTATGGGATTGACCTCACTCATGTGAGTAATTACTACTTGATGTGACCCGGTACACTTGCCGGTGAGTTTTGTGTTGGATCGTTTTCCACACATCAAGTTTTTTCTTGCTTAAACATGACAAAAACATGACATGATGACATGTCATCACAATATCAAACTTAAACCTTGCTTGTCCCTACGCAAGAAAAGAATCATGCAATAGAGATTGACTATCCAAGGTGAGAAGAATATCAACTCAATGTTCATGGTTGGCTAGTTTATTTTTATCCATGCTACAATCACAAAAGAAATGTAAATAATTTATGCTTCTATCTAGCTCATTTTATGAAATCTTTTTCTTATGTTTCTTCCTTAAAGCAAGCTTTTGATTTTCTTATTAGCTTTTCCTTTTGGGTGCTTTGCTCCATGAGTTGATAACAAAGCTACGACTCTAAATGCTTTGTTTTCAAGTATTACCACTTGATACATAAGCACCACAAGCATTTAATTAGAGGACTTCATTAAGCTCATTTGTTTCTAATCTTGACTCTCTAATCATTGATGCTCAGAGCCTTGAGCTTTGAGAGAGTGCATTTGCACTTGAGCCTAACCTTGACTCTAAGTGTTTTGTTTTCAAGCATTTTGCTTGATATATAAACACCACAAGTACTTAACAATGGAATTGTCATTGGTACTCAGAGCCTTCAGCTTTCTCATTCTTTCCCTTTTCCTTAATTTGTAATTTCTTCTTCAAGGTTTTCATGATTTCAAAAGATTTCACAAAATGTCCTAGATGAAAACTTCAATTAAATAAAATCTAATGTAATTGAGCAACAATTAACCATACTAGCCTTCCAATACTTGTATGCACATGCTAAATTCTTCTTTAATTCCTTGTTTGTTTATGATCATGATACTTTACTACTTTGAACTTTAGACTATGCTTATTCATATACACATGTAAACAGAGAAGATAAAGACAATCATGCAATTTAAAGTACTGGAAACTAACGAGAGGAAAAGGAACTTTACAACCTTGTAATTCATCTTCTCTATTGTTGTCATTTTCCTTCCATTCTTCCATTTCCTTTGCCAAACTCATAATTCTTGCTCATCCTCAACCAACAATTAGAACAATGGCTATGGGGCTAAGATGGATCATCAATGTCTTACACAATGACATGTTAGCAGTACATGAGTTGCAAGCAAGCAAAATTAAAGATAACAATCAAGGCACAAGAGACAGAGACATTGTTATTGCAAACATAAGAGTGTGCATGATACATGGAATAAAAGATAAGTGGCACACCAAACTTAGTGTGACACTTTCACTTGGAATTGATGCAAGTATCTAGTAAGGATTGGAACCAAATTTTGTTGCATAGCAACACCAAACTTAGAATGTAATCATATGTCAATTTATTTGAACTAAAACTAAACAAAGGGAACTATTATATGTTAAATACAATCACCAAGCAAAGAATTTGTCATGAATAAGGATCTTTTGGTGATGTATTAACAAAAACAGTTAAGAAGCAAAATAAGTGAAAGCATTAAAAACAAAGAAATAACTAAAGTAAATAGAATAACAAAGTGTTAAACCAAAAGAAAAATAACACTACAAAGAGAAGAAATGTTACCTACAGTTGACCTGTTCTTCACTTTCTTCCTCTTCTTCCAGTTTGTTAAGAGGAATAACCTCAAGGGGAGAGATGAACCAGCTAGTGTCCCTTGTCTTGGTCTCTCCTCAGCAAGTTTCCTTTTGTAAATGACTTGATTGAGCTTGCTTGCTGGATTAGGGACAGGATTGGTACTCTTGTTAGTTTCCTTTACTTCTTTGATTTCAAGACATGGTTGCTGTGTTATTATTGGAGTTTTGTCTTCATCAAGAGTTCTTTGCAATGGTGGTTCCGTGAGCCCTGCCTCTAGGCACTTCTCTACTTCAATTGAGTGTGACTTCTCTTGAATGGCTTCCTCACTTTCTTGCTCTTCTACTTTCTCCCTTGCACTCAACATTTGACTTAATAGCTCTTTCATGGAGGAGGTTTGTTGTTCTTCCCTATATTTCTTCATCTCCTCTTCATATCTTTCAATCACAGATTCAAGTGTTGAGCATCTTTGGTTCAGGGAGGTTTGTGGGGGTTGTGAGCATTCATGTTCCTTTGTCATCTCAAGTGGCTTTTGTAGATATGCAAGTTCAGGTTCAAATGCCTCCTCCACTTCATTCTTCATTGAAATTTCACTTGATACAGTAGTCTTTTCTTCTTTCCCTTCCACTTTCTTTTTTGCATTGAATATTTGATCTACCATCACTTCCATGTTTGTGAGGGAGTTTTCTCGTTCTTTCCAGGATTTCTTTGTCTCATCCTCATATCTTTTGAACATGGACTCAAGCTTTGAGAGTCTTTGGTTCATGGAAGTTTGTGTTGGTTGTGAGTCTTAGGAGGGATTTTGTGTTGAGGCATAGTCAAGTGATGAAGAATTTCTAAATATAGAAATGGGAGGTGAGGTTAGACAATATCTCATGTGATTAGCTTGATCAATTTGTGGCTCTGGAGCAAATCTCCATGGATTGGAGTGCTCAGAATTTGCAATTTCTTGGTGATACTTCCAGCCACCATTAGGATAATGACTTGAATCATTTTGTGGTGGTGAGAAATATCCCATATGATTCTCTTGCCCATCTTGTGGTTATGAGGCATATCTCTATGGATTGGAGTGCTCAGGATATGAAGTTTCTTGGTGATATTCCCAGCCACCAATAGAGATTTGTGATGGTGGGTAATATCCCATAAAATTTGTTTGATCACAAGATGAGTTGAACTCCAATTGAATTTTGTAAAACACAACACCAATGAAAATTGAAATTGCTCATATGAGATGAGAATTTCTTAGTGAGGCAATAACACAAACACCTTGCTTATCAGCAGAGAACAAAAACAAAGAAAAAAATGATTAATCTAGACTTCTCACCCACTTAATCATTGTTGTCTAATCAATCCCCGGCAACGGTGGCAAAAACTTGATGGGTGAAAATTAGAATTCCACAAAAAACTCACCGGCAAGTGTATCAGGTCACATCAAGTAGTAATAACTCACTTAGAGTGAGGTCGATCCCACATGGATTGATGGATCAAGCAACTTTAGTGGGTGATTAATCTAGTCAAGCTAACATTGGTGAATCGGATGAAATTGAACAACAAAATATAAATGACAAGTAAATAAAGGTGCCAGAAGGTAAATTGAGCAAAAAGTATAAAGTGCAGAAAGTAAAATTAATAGAAACTTAAAGAGCAAGAAATATAAATGAGCTGAAACTTAAATTGCAAGAAAAGTAAATTGCAGAAACTTAAAGTGCAAGAAATGTAAATTGCTTGAATCTAAATTGCTGAGAAACTTAAATTGCTTTAAGAATAAAGGATTTAGGAACTGGGATTCAAAATAAAACTGGAATTATAAAGTGCAAAGAAGTAAGAGATGAAGTAGATTTGCAGAAATTCTAAAGCAGAAATGAAAGTTGTAGAAGAATTGAAAATCAGAAGTGGAAACTTGCTTCAGATTGAAACTTAAAGAAACAATTGAGTTCAGATCTTTAATTCTTTAATTCAGAAAGCAGAGAAACAATGGAACTCTTAGAGGAAGAACTCCAAAGAATTCTTCAATCAAAGTTCACTAATAAACCCCGATGTCGTGGTTTATCTTATGCTTATTTTAGGGGATTTATTCACTTTTTCCCACATTTATTCAATAAAATAGCATGGTTTTGTAATTCTCCCTTGAATTGTGCTTAAGTGTAAAAACATGCTTTTTAGGCCCTTAAATTGGTGATTTTAACTCACTTTAATTCCATTCGATGCCATGATGTGTTTGTTGAGTGATTAGGTTCATAAGGCAAGTATTGGATGGAAAAAATGAGGAGAGAAGCACGTATAGTGGAGAATACATGAGGAAACAAGAATTGGGAATGCATCGATGGGTGCACACGCGTACAAGGCGCGCACACGCAAAAGTGATTTCGCATAGAGATGTGCACGCGTACATGACGCGTCCGCAATGATGAAGAAATAGCCAATCGATGCGCACGCGCACATGGCGTGCACACGCCAATACTCACACGTGACTCACTTAAAGGCAAAATACTGGGGGCAATTTCTGAGTAGCCCAGGCCCAATTCTAACCTGTTTCTGAGTGTATTTCATGCAGAATTGAAGCCCAAGTAAAAGTCGGAGAAATTGTTTGTAGTTTTCGCATCATCTAGATTAGTTTCTAGAGAGAGAAGCTCCCTCTTCTATCTAGAATTAGGTTAAGATTAGGTTAATTCCTGTTAGATTCATATTTAACTCCTTGATTTCATCTTGTTTCCTCAACAATTTCTTGATCTAATACTTCAATTCTTTCTGATTCCCTTGTTAATTTCACTTTTTAGCATCTTTTTAAGATTGATGAACACTTATTGGATTTGGATTTTTCTTCAATGCAATTGATGTTTGATGTTCTCTTCATTGTTGATTTGAGTTGTTGATCTTGTTTCCTTGAATTGGTAGTTATTAGATTTTACTATTTCTTGTCATTTATTATGCTTTCCTTTTATTCCTTCTAAGTGTTTGACAAAATGCTTGGTTGGATGTTAGAGTAGATTTTGAGCATTCTTGGCTTGGAAAGAGTAATTAGGCAATCTTGAGTCATGAAAACCCAACTTATGTTGGTGATCTAGAGTTGTTAGCTAGTATGATTTCCATTGACTCTAATCTCTTGCTAATTCAATTAGCGAGTTGATTGGGACTTTTGGATTGAGATTAGCTAGTCTTGTTTGACTTTCTCTCATGGAAGATAACTTACACCTTTCAATGTTGGAGATGACGAAATAAGATAAATTCTTGTTAATTATTGTTATTAGTGACTAGGATGGAAGGCCTATGATCTCAATTCTTGCCATGAATGTCTCTCTTTGTTAATTGCTTTTCTTTATTACTTGCTTTCTTTAGTTGATTGCTTGATTTTCTCTTCTTGTCATTTAAATTCTTGCCTATTTAATTTCTTGTCCCTTTATGAATTAAACTGATAAACCACTATTTTATGGTTTACAATGTGCTTAATTATGTCGTTTTATCATGGTCTTTACCCACTTTTTCATATAATTAGCATGCATTTATATTTCCTTCCTAAAATTATTACATGATTGAAAACATGCTTCTTTGGTCTTAATTTAGCTAATCTTAATCCTCTCTTATTACCATTCGATGCCTTGATCTGTGTGTTAAGTGTTTCAGGCTTTATAGGGCATGAATGAGTGAGAGATTGGGAAGGAAGCTTGCAAAAAATGGAAGGAACACAAGAAATTGAGGAGATGACCAGCGAGAAGTGATGCGTACGCGTCAGCGACGCGACCGCGCGAAAGAAAGGAAGTCGCAGTGACGCGGCCGCATGGCTCATTGTGACCGCACGGATTGGAAAAGCACAAGGGACGCGGAAGCGTGGACGACGCGAACGCGTGGCAGGAAAAAACACGAATGAAGCGTCCGCATGGATGACGCGATCGCATGACGTGCGCGATCTGCAGAATTACAAAAGTCGCTAGCAGAGATTCTAGGCCGCATTTCAACCCAGGTTTTGGCCCAGAAACACAGATTAAAGTCGAGGAACTTGCAGAGACTCATTAGGCCCTCATAATTCACTTTTCATAGTTTTAGATGTAGTTTTTAGAGAGAGAGGTTCTCTCCTCTCTCTTAGGATTAGGATTAGGATTCCTCTTAAAGGATTTAGGATTTATTATTATTCCAACTTACAATTTTCTTCTGAATTCCAGGTTTAATATTCCCTTTACTTATTTTCCCAATTTAATTTATGAACTCTTTTATGTTGAATTTGAATTTATGTTTAAACGTAGTTTGATTGCTTTATTTACATGAATGCTTTTAATTTAATTTAGATATTTTTCCTTTTGGCTTTGGTTGATTAATTGGTGACTCTTGAGTTATCAAACTCATTGTTGATTGAAAATTGGAATTCTTCAAGAATTGATTCGAGATCCAATAACTCTAACTTTTCCCAAGGAAAGACTGGGACTTGAGGATTCAAATTAATTCATCCACTTGACTTACCTTCATAGTTAGAGGTTAACAAAGTGGGAGAAAAATCCAATTCTCATCACAATTGATAACGATAACTAGGATAGGACTTCCAGTTCTTATACCTTGCCAAGAGATTTTATTATTGTTAATTTATTTTACTTGTCATTTAAATATACCTGTGCCCATTGCCCAAACTTCAAAACCCCTATTTACAATTTTCATAGCCAATAATAAGAACATACCTCCTTGCAATTCCTTGAGACGACGACCTGAGGTTTAAATACTCGATTATCAATTTTAAAGGGGTTTGTTACTTGTGACAACCAAAACTTTTGTACGAAGGGATTTCTGTTAGTTTAGAAGCTATATCTACAACTCGAATATTTTTATAAATTATTTACTAGCAAAAATCCTAACGTCACAAACCCCCATATTCCTTTATAGCCAATAATCATTCACTTCATTACAATTCTCGTGAGACGACCCGGAGTTCAAATATTCTGGTTAATTTTCATTGGGGTTTGTACTTGCGACAAAACTATATTTTAATTTGACGCGAGAGTTGTTTGTTGGTTTGGAGCTATGCTTACAACGAAATTCTTCTTTCTAGAAGAGAAATTCCTAACCAACACGATTCTCGCTCATCAAATTAATGGCGTCATTGCTGGGGATTGCAATGGTGCTGTGTTGTTGGCTATTGTATATATTGTGAATAGCTTGATTTTTGGTTTGTTTGTTAGTTTTTGCTAGTTGTAGGATTTTGTTCTTTTTGTTTCTTGTTAGCTTTTGTTTTTATTTTCTCTTTCACCATGAATTCTCATCACTTTGACTATGAGTGTGGTTCAAACTATGTTGTAGGAAATGAAAGCTTTAATGAGGATGTGCATCAAGGATTTGTAAATCAAGGATGGGAGGAACCCCAAGCTTATGGACAACCTTCTTCGTAACAACTTCCTCCGAACTCTTATGGGTATAATCCTAACCCTAATGCATACCGATCTAATCTATGTGATGACCCTTATTGTGATTGTCAACCACAACCACCACATACATATGAATCCCCTCCTCAATATAGCCCTCCACTATACTCACAAGCCTCATACCACCATTCACCTCCATATGACCCCAACCCATTTCCACCATACCAACCACCATATCGACCATACCTAGAGCCACCACCATTCCAATACCAATACTACCATGGACCACAAAGTCCACACATACCACCTTAAGAATTTCACCAATATGAACCACCTTCCAATTGTAACAGCCTTCCCTCAAACAATGAACCCTCCCTTCAACACCACCTCCCGATGAAGCCCTTGGTGCACGAAATTGTGATCTCTAACAATGGCATTCAACTTGGTATGCGCATATACTAACTCATCACTTTCTTCACAACTTCGCACAACTAACCAGCAAGTGCACTGGGTCGTCCAAGTAATAAACCTTACGTGAGTAAGGGTCGATTCCACGGAGATTGTTGGTATGAAGCAAGCTATGGTCATCTTGTAGATCTCAGTCAGGCTGATTCAAATGGTTATGGAGTTTTCGAATATAAAGATAAATAAAACATAAAATAAAGATAGAAATACTTATGTAAATCATTGGTGGGAATTTCAGATAAGTGTATGGAGATGCTTTATCCTATTGAATCTCTGCAACATACTGCTTTCTTACTTTCAATCCTTCATACTCCTTTCCATGGCAAGCTGTATGTAGGGCATCACCGTTGTCAATGGTTACTTCCCATCCTCTCAGTGAAAAAGGTCCAAATGCTCTTGTCAGAGCATGGCTAATCATCCGTCAGTTCTTGATTATGTCAGAATAGAATCCATTGATTCTTTTGCATTTGTCATCACGCCCAACAATCGCGAGTTTGAAGCTCGTCACAGTCATTCAATCTCTGAATCCTATTCGGAATACCACAGACAAAGTTTAGACTTTCCGGATTCTCAAGAATGACCGCCAAAGGGTTCTAGCTTATACCACAAAGATTCTGATTAAGAAATCCAAGAGACACACGCTCGATCTAAGGTAGAACGGAAGTGGTTGTCAGTCACGTGTTCATAAGGATGGATGATGATGAATGTCACGGATCATCACATCTATCAGGTTGAAGTGCAATGGATATCTTGGAACAAGAATAAGCTGAATTGAAGAGAAAATAGTAGTAATTGCATTAAAACTCGAGGTACAGCAGAGCTCCACACCTTTGGTCTATAGTGTGTAGAAACTCCACCATTGAAAATATATAAGTGATCAAGGTTCAGGCATGGCCAAATGGCCAGCCCCCATAAACATGATCAAAGGATCATAAGGTAATCCAAAAATAATCCAAAGATGTGTAATACAATAGTAATTAAAGAAGAAATAAGTAATTAATGAAGAAATCTACTTTCGGAGCCCACTTTGGTGTGTGCTTGGGCTGAGCTTGAGCTTCACACGTGCAGAGGCTTCTTTTGGAGTTAAACGCCAAGTTGTAACGTGTTTTTGGCGTTTAACTCTGGTTCGTGACGTGTTTCTGGCGTTTGACTCCAAAATGCAGCATTGAACTAGCGTTGAACACCAGTTTGCGTCGTCTTGATTCGAATAAAGTATAGATTATTATATATTGCTGGAAAGCTCTAGATGTCTAATTTCCAACGCCATTGAGAGCACGACGTTTAGAGTTCTGTAACTCTAGAAAATCTATTTCGAGTGTAGGGAGGTCAGAATCCAACAGCATCAACAGTCCTTTGTCAGTCTGAATCAGATTTTTGCCCAAGTCCCGCAATTTCAGCCAGAAAATACCTGAAATTACAGAAAAACACACAAACTCATAGTAAAGTCCAAAAATGTGAATTTTGCATAAAAACTAATGAAAACATCCCTAAAGGTAGCTAGATCCTACTAAAAACTACCTAAAAACAATGCCAAAAAGCGTATAAATTATCCGCTATTCACAACACCAAACTTAAATTGTAGCTTGTCCCCAAGCAACTAAAAATCAAATAGGATAAAAAGAAGAGAATATACTATAAATCCCAAAATATCAATGAATATTAGTTCTAATTAGATGAGTTGGACTTGTAGCTTTTTGCTTCTGAACAATTTTGGCATCTCACTTTTTCCTTTGAAGTTTAAAATGATTGGCATCTATAGGAACTTAGAATTTCAAATAGTGTTATTGATTCTCCTAGTTAAGTATGTTGATTCTTGAACACAGCTACTTTTATGAGTCTTGGCTGTGGCCCTAAGCACCTTGTTTTCCAATATTACCACCAGATAGATAAATGCCACAGAGACATAACTGGGTAAACCTTTTCAGATTGTGACTCCGGTTTGCTAAAGTCCCGAGTTAGAGGTGTCCAGAGCTCTTAAGCACACTCTTTTTGCTTTGGATCACGACTTTAACCACTCAGTCTCATGCTTTTCACTTGGACCTGCATGCCACAAGCACATGGCTAGGGACAGCTTGATTTAGCCGCTTAGGCCTGGATCTAATTTCCTTGGGCCCTCCTATCCATTGATGCTCAAAGCCTTGGATCCTTTTTACCCTTGCCTTTTGGTTTTAAGGGCTATTGACTTTTTCTGCTTGCTTTTTCTTTTTCTTTCTATTTTTTTTGCAAGCTTTGTTCTTTACTGCTTTTTCTTGCTTCAAGAATCAATTTTATGATTTTTTAGATCATCAATAACATTTCTCTTGTTCATCTTTCTTTCAAGAGCCAACAATTTTAACATTCATAAACAACAAGCTAAAAAATATGCACTGTTCAAGCATTCATTTAGAAAACAAAAAGTATTGTCACCACATCAATATAGTTAAACTAATTTCAAGGATTAATTCGAAATTCATGTACTTCTTGTTCTTTTGAATTAGAAACATTTTTCATTTAAGAGAGCTGAAGGATTCATAGAATTATTCATGGCCTTAAGACATAGTTACTAGACACTAATGATCATGTAATAAAGACACAAACATAGATAAACATGAAGTTTAAAAACCGAAAAACAGAGAAATAAGAACAAGGAATGAGTCCACCTTAGTGATGGTGGCGCCTTCTTCTTGAAGGACCAATGATGTCCTTGAGCTCTTCTATGTCTCTTCCTTGCCTTTTTGCTTCTCCCTCATTGCTCTTTGATCTTCTCTAATCTCATGGAGAATGATGGAGTGCCTTGATGTTCCACCCTTAGTTGGTATATGTTATAACTCAAGTCTTTTAGAGAAGTGTTGAGTTGTTCCCAATAGTTATTTGGAGGAAAATGCATCCCTTGGGGCATCTTAGGGATTTGTTGATGATGAGCCTCCTCATGTGTCTCTTGAGATCCATGAATGGGCTCTCTTGTTTGCTCCATCCTTTTCTTAGTGATGGGCTTATCTTCTTCAATGAGGATGTCTCCTTCTATGATAACTCCAGCTGAGTAGCATAGATGGCAAATAAGATGAAGAAAAGCTAGCCTTGCCATGGTGGAGGACTTTTCGGCTATTTTGTAGAATTCAAGAGAGATAACTTCATGAATTTCTACTTCCTCTCCAATCATGATGCTATGGATCATGATGGCTCGATCCACAGTAACTTCGGATCGGTTGCTAGTGGGTATGATGGAGCGTTGGATGAACTCTAACCATCCTCTAGCCACAGGCTTAAGGTCCAGTCTTTTTAATTGAACCGGCTTGCCTTTTGAGTCTCTTTTCCATTGAGCTCCTTCCACACATATGTCCATAAGGACTTGGTCCAACCTTTGATCAATGTTGACCCTTCTAGTGTAGGGGTGTGCATCTTATTGCATCATAGGCAAGTTGAATGCCAACCTCACATTTTTCGGACTGAAATCTAAGTATTTCCCCCGAACCATTGTAAGGTAATTCTTTGGATTCGGGTTCACACTTTGATTATGGTTCCTATTGATCCATGCATTGGCATAGAACTCTTGAACCATTAAGATTCTGACTTGTTGAATGGGGTTGGTCAGAACTTTCCAACCTCTTCTTTGGATCTCATGTCGGATCTCTGGATACTCATTTTTCTTGAGCTTGAAAGGGACCTTAGGGATCACCTTCTTCTTGGCCACAACTTCATAGAAGTGGTTTTGATGGACCTTTGAGATGAATCTCTCCATCTTCCATGACTCGGAGGTGGAAGCTTTTGTCTTTCCTTTCCCTTTTCTAGAGGTTTCTCCGGCCTTAGGTGCCATAGGTGGTTATGGAAAAACAAAAAAAGGTATGCTTTTACCACACCAAACTTAGAATATTGCTCGCCCTCGAGCAAAAGAAAAAAGAATAGAAGAAGAAGAATAAAATAAGGAGGAGAGGGAGAGAGATGTGTATTCGGCCAAGGGGGAGAGGAGAAGGTTGTGTTGTGTGAAAATGAAGAAGGATAGAGGGGTTTATATAGTGAAGGGAGAGGGAGTTGGTTCGGCCATTTAGGGTGGGTTTGGGTGGGAAAGAGATTTTGAATTATGAAGGTAGGTGGGGTTTATGGGGAAGAGTGGATGGATGTGAGTGGTGAAAAGGTGATGGGGAAGAGAGATTAAGGTGATTGGTGAAGGGTTTTGGGGGAGAGTGTTTATTGGATTGTGTGAAAAAGAGAGAAAGGATGAGTTGAGGTAGGTAGGGATCCTGTGGGATCCACAGATCCTGAGATGATCCTGTGGGGTCCACAGATCCTGAGGTGTCAAGGATTTATATCCCTGCACAAATAAGGCGTGTAAAATGCCCTCTGCATGCAATTCTGGCGTTTAACGCAAGATTGATGCTTCTCTATGGCGTTAAATGCTAGTTCTATGCTTGTTTTGGGCGTTCAACGCTAGTTTGTAGTATGTTTCTGGCGTTGAACGCTAGCTTTCCTCAGTGTGTAATCCTGGCGTTTAAACACTAGAGTGCTGCATGTTTCTGGCGTTCAACGCCAGATCCATGCTCTGTTCTGGCGTTGAACGCCAGCCAGATGCTCCTTACTGGCGTTTAAACGCTAGTAAGCCCTTCCTCCAGGGTGTGCTGTTTCTTCTGCTGTTTTTTATTCTGTTTTTAATTTTAGTATTTATTTTGTGACTCCACATGATCATGAACCTAATAAAACATAAAAGAACAATAAAAGATAAAAATAGAATTAGATAAATAAAAATTGGGTTGCCTCTCAATAAGCGCTCCTTTAATGTCACTAGCTTGACAGTGGGCTCTCATGGAGCCTCACAGGTGATCAAGTCAATGTTGTAGACTCCCAACACCAAACTTAGAGTTTGAATGTGGGTGTTCAACACCAAACTTAGAGTTTGGTTGTGGCCTCCCAACACCAAACTTAGAGTTTGATTGTGGGCGCTTTGTTTGACTCTGTATTGAGAGAAGCTTTTCATGCTTCCTCTCCATGGTTGCAGAGGAAGATCCTTGAGCTTTAAACACAAGGTAGTCCCCATTTAATTAAAGGACTAGCTCTCTTCTGTCAACATCAATCACAGCTCCTGCTGTGGCTAAGAAGGGTCTTCCATGGATGATGCATTCATCCTCCTCCTTCCTAGTGTCTAAGATTATGAAATCAGCAGGGATGTAGAGGCCTTTAACCTTCACTAACACGTCCTCTACTAATCCATAAGTTTTTCTTTGTGATCCGTCTGCCATCTCTAATGAGAATGTGGCAGGCTTTACCTCAATGATCCCCAGCTTCTCCATTACAAAGAGTGGCATAAGATTTATCCCTGACCCCAGGTCACACAGAGCCTTCTCAAAGGTCATGGTGCCTATGGTGCAGGGTATTGAGAATTTACCAAGATTTTGTCTCTTTTGAGGTAAAGTTTGCTGAACCCATGTATCTAGTTCACTAATGAGCAAGGGAGGTTCACCTTCCCAAGTCTCATTACCAAACAACTTGGCATTCAACTTCATGATAGCTCCTAGATATTGAGCAACTTGCTCTCTAGTTACATCTTCATCCTCTTCAGAGGAAGAATAGTCTTCAGAGCTCATAAATGGCAGAAGGAGGTTTAATAGGATCTCTATGGTCTCTATATGACCTTCAGATTCCTTTAAGTCCTCAATAGGGAACTTCTTCTTGTCTGGGAGACGTCCCATGAGGTCTTCCTCATTGGGATTCACGTCCTCTCCTTCCTCTCTAGGTTCGGCCATGTTGATTATGCCAATGGCCTTGCACTCTCTTTTTGGATTCTCTTTAGTATTGCTTGGGAGAATACTAGGAGGAGTTTCAGTGATTTTCTTACTTAGCTGGCCCACTTGTGCCTCCAGATTTCTAATGGAGGACCTTGTTTCACTCATGAAACTTAAAGTGGCCTTAGACAGATCAGAGACTATGTTTGCTAAGCTAGAGGTGCTCTGCTCAGAATTTTCTATCTGTTGTTGAGAAGATGATGGAAAAGGCTTGCTATTACTGAACCTATTTCTTCCACCATTATTAAAGCCTTGTTGAGGCTTTTGTTGATCCTTCCATGAGAAATTTGGATGATTTCTCCATGAAGAATTATAGGTGTTTCCATAAGGTTCGCCCATGTAATTTACCTCTGCTATTGCAGGGTTCTCAGGATCATAAGCTTCTTCTTCAGAAGATGCCTCTTTAGTACTGTTGGATGCATTTTGCCATCCATTCAGACTTTGAGAAATCATGTTGACTTGCTGAGTCAACATTTTGTTCTGAGCCAATATGGCATTCAGAACATCAATTTTAAGAACTCCCTTCCTCTGAGGCGTCTCATTACTCACGAAACTCTTCTCAGAAGTGTACATGAATTGGTTGTTTGCAACCATGTCAATAAGTTCTTGAGCTTCTGTAGGTGTTTTCTTTAGGTGAATGGATCCACCTGCAGAATGGTCCAGTGACATCTTAGAGAATTCAGATAGACCATAATAGAATATATCCAGAATGGTCCACTCTGAAAGCATGTCAGAAGGACACCTTTTGGTCATCTCTTTGTATCTTCCCAAGCTTCATAGAGGGATTCATCATCTTTTTGTTTGAAGATTTGAACATCCATTCTAAGCTTGCTCAACTTTTGAGGAGGAAAGAACTTAGCCAAGAAGGCCGTGACCAGCTTATCCAGGAGTCTAGGCTATCTTTAAGTTGTGAGTCCAACCATGTTCTAGCTCTCTCTCTTACAGCAAAAGGGAAAAGCATGAGCCAGTAGACTTCAGGATCTACTCCATTAGTCTTAACAGTCTCACAGATCTGCAAGAACTCAGTTAAAAACTGGTAGGAATCTTCTGATGGAAATCCATGGAACTTGCAGTTCTGTTGCATTAGAGCAACTAGTTGAGGTTTCAGCTCAAAATTATTTGCTCCAATGGTAGGGATTGAGATGTTTCTTCCATCAAACTTGGAAGTATGTGTAGTATAATCACCAAGCATCCTCCTTGCATTATTATTTTCGGCTGCCATCTCCTCGTCTTTTTAAAAAATTTCTGTAAGGTTGTCTCTAGATTGTTGTAATTTAGCTTCTATTAGTTTCCTCTTCAGAGTCCTTTCAAGTTCAGGATCTGCTTCAATAAGAATATTCTTGTCCTTGCTCCTGCTCATATGAAAAAGAAGGTAATAGAAAATAATAATAGGGATCCTCTTTACCACAGTAGAGAGATTCCTTTATGTTAGTAGAAGAATAAAAGAATAGAAGAAGGAAAAGGTAAGAATCCAAACACAAGGGTGAAGATAGGTTCGAATTCTTGAGATGAAAAGAAGTGTTAGTAAATAAATAAATAAATAGAAGAAGATGAGAGGGAGAGAATTTCGAAAATAAATTTTGAAAAAGGGTTAGTGATTTTCGAAAATTAAGAGAACAATTAAAACTAAAATTAAAATTTGAAACAATTAGTTAATTAAGAAAGTTTTGAAAAAGAGGAAGGAATTTTCAAAAATTAGAGAAGAGGAAGTAGTTAGGTGGTTTTGAAAAAGATAAGAAACAAACAAAAAGTCAATTAGGTAGTTGAAAAAGATTTGGAAATCAATTTTGAAAAGATAAGAAGTTAGAAAAGATATTTTAAAAAGATATGATTGAAAAAGATATTTTGAAAAAGATTTAATTTTTTTAAAATTAAAATTGATTACTTGACTAATAAGAAACTAAAAAATATGATTCTAGAGTTTAAAGATTGAACCTTTCTTAACAAGAAAGTAACAAACTACAAATTTTTTAATCAATCACATTAATTGTTAGTAAAGTTTTCGAAATTTTGAAATAAAGATAAGAAAAAGATTTTGAAAATAAATTTTAAAAATTTTCGAAAATAATAGAAAAATAAAAAAGATTTTATTTTTGAAAAAGATTTTGAAAAGATAAGATTTTTAAAATTGAAAATTTGACTTGACATATAAGAAATAGCTACGTTTTAAAAAATTTTGACTAAGTCAACTCAAACTTTTGAAATTTTGAGAAAAAAAAGGAAAAGATATTTTTTGATTTTTTGAATTTTTAATGATGAGAGAGAAAAACACAAAAATAACTCATAACATGAAAATTATGAATCAAAACACATGATGCATGCAAAAACACTATGAATGTCAAGATGAACACCAAGAACACTTTGAAGATCAAGATGAACATCAAGACTTATTTTTGAAAAATTTTCAAGAAAAGAAAAATATGCAAGACACCAAACTTAGAAATTTTTCATGTTTAGACACTATAAATGCAAGAATGCATATGAAAAACAACAAAAGACACAAAACAAGAAAATTTAAAGATCAAACAAGAAGACTTATCAAGAACAACTTGAAGATCATGAAGAACACATGCATGAATTTTCGAAAAAAAGAATGCATAAATTTTAAAAATATGCAATTGACACCAAAATTAAAATTTGACTCTAGACTCAAACAAGAAACATAAAATATTTTTTTTTGATTTTATGATTTTGCAAATTTTTTTTTTTTGGATTTTTTTCGAAAATTATTTTTAGAGAAATGAAAACAAATAAAAATAAAATAAAAAATTATTGAAAGGTTTTTGAAAAATTTTTGAAAAGAAAATTACCTAATCTGAGCAACAAGATGAACCGTCAGTTGTCCAAACTCGAACAATCCCCGGCAACGGCGCAAAAAACTTGTGCACGAAATTGTGATCTCTAACAATGGCATTCAACTTGGTATGCGCATCTACTAACTTAGCACTTTCTTCACAACGTCGCACAACTAACCAGCAAGTGCACTGGGTCATCCAAGTAATAAACCTTACGTGAGTAAAGGTTGATCCCATGGAGATTGTTGGTATGAAGCAAGTTATGGTCATCTTGTAGATCTCAGTCAAGCTGATTCAAATGGTTATAGAGTTTTCGAATATAAAGATAAATAAAACATAAAATAAAGATAGAAATACTTATGAAAATCATTGGTGGGAATTTTAGATAAGCGTATGGAGATGCTTTATCCCTGTTGAATCTCTGCAACATACTGCTTTCTTACTTTCAATCCTTCATACTCCTTTCCATGGCAAGCTGTATGTAGGGCTTCACCGTTGTCAATGGCTACTTCCCATCCTCTCAGTGAAAAAGGTCCAAATGCTCTTGACACAGCACGGGTAATCATTTGTCGGTTCTTGATCATCTCGGAATAGAATCCATTGATTCTTTTGTGTTTGTCATCACGCCCAATAATCGCGAGTTTAAAGCTCGTCACAGTCATTCCATCCCTGAATCCTACTCGGAATACCACAAACAAGGTTTAGACTTTCCAGATTCTCAAGAATGACCGCCAAAGGGTTCTAGCTTATACCACGAAGATTCTGATTAAGGAATCCAAGAGACACACGCTCGGTCTAAGGTAGAACGGAAGTGGTTGTTAGTCATGTGTTCATAAGGATGGATGATGATGAGTGTCACAGATCATCACATCCATCAGGTTGAAGTGCAACGGATATCTTAGAACAAGAATAAGCTGAATTGAAGAGAAAATAGTAGTAATTGCATTAAAACTCGAGGTACAGCAGAGCTCCACACCCTTAGTCTATGGTGTGTAGAAACTCCACCGTTGAAAATACATAAGTGATCAAGGTTCTGGCATGGCCAAATGGCCAGCCCCCATAAACGCGGTCAAAGGATCATAAGGTAATCCAAAAATAATCCAAATATGTCTAATACAATAGTCAAATGTCCTATTTATACTAGACTAGCTACTAGGGTTTACAAAAATAAGTAATTAATGCAGAAATCCACTTCAGGGGCCCACTTTGGTGTGTGCTTGGGCTGAGCTTGAGCTTTACACATGCAGAGGCTTCTTTTGGATTTAAACGCCAAGTTGTAACGTGTTTTTGGCGTTTAACTCTGGTTCGTGACGTGTTTCTGGCGTTTGACTCCATAATGCAACATGGAATTGGCGTTGAACACCAGTTTGCGTCGTCTTGATTCGAATAAAGTATAGACAATTATATATTACTGGAAAGCTCTAGATGTCTACTTTCCAACGCCGTTGAGAGCACGCCATTTGAAGTTCTATAGCTCAAGAAATTCTATTTCGAGTGTAGTGAGGTCAGAATCCAACAGCATCAGCAGTCCTTTGTCAGCCTGAATCAGATTTTTGCTCAGGTCCCTCAATTTCAGCCAAAAAATACCTGAAATCATAGAAAAACACACAAACTCATAGTAAAGTCCAGAAATGTGAATTTTGCATAAAAACTAATGAAAACATCCCTAAAAGTAGCTAGATCCTACTAAAAACTACCTAAAAACAATGCCAAAAAGCGTATAAATTATCCGCTCATTAGCTCTCATGCTAGAATTGAGAGATTTTGAATCTCATATCTTAAGGTGACATGAGGAGGATGAAAAGAAGTTTGAGGAGTTAAGAGCAAAGATGGCTATCATGGTAGAAGCCATTGGCAACATAGTCTCATCTCGCCTAAGCCTATGCGATCAAGGCACTCCCATTGTTGAATGTGGAAAAGCACCCAAGGAGCTTAATGAGGGAATGGACTTGAAGCTCCAAGGTGAATAAGAGGAGTTAAAGCAAGAAATACAACAAGAGGAGGTGGTAGAGATTATTGAATAAGAGGAAGTAGTGGTTGGCACCTTAGGATATGTTGATTACATAGAGGAATCACAAGTTGAAGAGCCCTTTTCCATGGAATTTGAAGTTGATGTTGAGGAGGAGAGTGCACAACCTCCAAGGCATAATGTGATTGAAGAATTCGAAGAAGTGACCCAAGAAATAGGTCCTCCTATTTATGATGATTTTGCATCAACATATGATCCTTTTGAGTTTGAAGAGTCCTTCCCCACTATACTTGGAATTGGTGATGAGGTAGATTTCACTCAACCTCCTATGTATGATTTGAGTGATGGAAAAGAGCTAGAAGACATTGGTGAAGAAAAATGTGAACTTGAGGAAGCTTGGCAAGAGGTAGAGCATGAAGTATCTTGCCAAGTGGTGGAAGCCTCTAGAAGTGGATGGACGAGAGTGGAGCATGCTTTATCAAGACCGTTGGGAACCTCTCTACTTAGGTTGCCATCCGATCCTTCATTTAAGTGGGTAAAACTTCTAACTCTTAGCTTTATTATCCCACTTGAATTTGGTTTGCTTGAGACGGATGGCCAACTTAGGACGCTTTGCGGAATTAAGCGTAATAGGAGAATGTTTAGTGGTTGGCGGTGTAAATCTAGGTTCATTATAGTTGGAAGCTCAAAATTGAGGAGCATGGATTGGTGTGTTTCTCAATTGAATGGGTCTAAGAGGGTAGTTTGGTGCTTCCATGAGAACTCATTTTGCTTGTCACTCAGAGGAATTTACCGTGATCAACTCAAAGACGGGTGTGAAAATAAAGTGTGGTATCCCAAATTACAAGAGGAGGATCAACTTTGGGAGCCCATGGTTTGTGAAGAACTCCATCAAAGCTTGGAGTTATTAACTTTGAATGATGAACCACAATGGAAGTCCAAGCATTGGTGGATGTTCAAGGATGGATTCAAGCACAAGCCACCTTGATGGATAGCCCCCCATAAGTCCAACTTAAGGACAATAAACAAAAATGCTAGGTGGGAGACACCCCACCATGGTAACATCCTTCCCTTTTTATCTTTTTTACATTGTAAAATAGGTTTAATTTTATGTTTTGTTTGGTTAGATATGTTCATTTGGGAGTTTAGTGTGTTAAATAAGGTTTTATGATGTTTTGGTAGTTGTTTGGAGGTTTGGAATGCTCTGGTTTGGTGCAAAAACATAGACAAATTTTGAAAAACAGAGTACCAACCCATGCATACACGTCCCCCATGCGTACGCACGCCCCAAGCATTTTTGACCATCCATGCGCACGCGTACATGACGCGTATGCGTAGATCCAGAAGTTCCACCCCTCCATACATTCACTCGAGAGTTGTGCCTGAAGTGTGCCCACTTTGTGCCAAAGGCACGTGTACGCGTACCTCACGCGTACGCGTCGCCACTCCAAATAATTCATCACGTGCATGCGTGCATCACGCGTACGCATCGCTACCATTTTATCAATCCACACTTACGCATACATGACGCGCATGCGTGCGTTGCCCTGTTTCACCCACCTTCTTTTCTTCTCCTCTTTCCATTTCTTTCCTTCTTCTCTTCTATTTCCACCCTTCAATTATCATCCAACACTACCAAACATCATCCATAACCATTTCTTTTAGTTAGTTAGTTACTAGTTAAATTAGTTTAATTTTTCAATTTATTTTCTATTTTTTTCATTATAAGTGTTGGATTATTAATTTTGTGTGCCGTTTATTGCTGCTTAGTATTAACTGGTGCTATTTTAGCATAATTCTCTTTGATTGTCATCGTTGGATTCAATTGTTGAGGTTATATTTTATCACTTGGTTTTGGGTTCTTAATGCTTCATGATTGTGAACACCAAGTGAATGCTACATTGCCTTTAAGCTTCTTAACTCTTTTGAATTACATGTTTTGGCTACCATGCATATATCTGAGCAGCCCAGGCCCAATTCTAACTTGTTTCTGAGTGTATTTCATGCAGA